>NW_026933006.1:0-53832 GCF_032062105.1 Saccostrea cuccullata
TAAACAACAATACATTTGTATGCATTTCAGCGCACTTTGAGATGACGCTAGTCTTCATTGTTTACACACGATATGAACAAAACAGTATAAAACATCTATCAAATTATACAAAATTAAAATAAATACAGCTATTGAAGTATGCTTCCCTCGCCGCCCAGGAAAAACCATAGATAGAAAACAACACTGATTTATGTTGGAAAAAATAAGGAAACCTGCAAGTCCGCAGCAATATAGTAAGGTAAACAAAATGAATGACGGACTAATTCTCACAAATCCAATGTATGAAATTGCAATTTATTATAATGTACAAAACTTTAACTTGCTTGGGTAGAGCGTGCGGTAAAGGACGAATACTAGAAATCTCTTTAACCCATTCGAACACGTCATTACTTAAAACTTATTTTCAATGGCCATTACTCAGTACACAATTACCCGATATGAAACTTCCGTTCCGACTCAAACAATTTGTACATGTCACTAGGATAATTATTTCTCGCTTTACTTCGTAGGGCGAGAAATTTTAATTATTTGGAAAAACAAGGAAAGGTAATTTTTAATTAAGATGAAGCTTGTGTGTTTTAACTACATGTATATAAATCAATTGAAAACGGAAAATATTTTTAAAACACCCTTCCCCGTGAAAAAAAAATTCCATTTTACCGGTAAAATGAACTGTCATTTCACAAATTCATACCAAAGCTATTTGTGTTTATCGGGGGGGGGGGGTGCATATGTTCATAGTCACTTTATATTGTACATCAATACATGATTCCTTTTCACAAGTTTTACAGGGTTATCGCGCTTTGTCACACGGAGGCGTTGTCGTTGATCGACATTACGGTGCTGACAGTGCACGTTGCTTTACCAAACCAAAACCTGAACAGGGCTGATTTAAAAAAAAGAACAGTTTTATTGGTTATTTTTCTGCAATTGATTCATTGATTCAAGGCAAGTTTATTATTCCGTTAACTTTTTTTTGTTATTCTTGCGAGAAGGTTACTTTAGCTTTTGTGCACAAAGCGATACATTGTGGATCCAAATTACTGCGGAAAATTCTATGGAATGAATGTGCAGTAGTCCGAATTTTCTCTTCGCCCAGGCGTTGTCGTTAAAGCATCGCTCCGCGACGCTCGCTGCGCTCGCTATTATGATATTCAATATGGAGACCAGAGGTCACCTTATGTTGAACATCAATAAGTATCGAAGAATCCATTTACATTTGTTGCAGAGTCATTAGTGTACTATTGTACTCGTTATACAGTAATTACCGTGACCAAATCAATGGACACACAGCTGCTATCTTCTGTTTTGGTCCCCCTTTTTTGATAGCTATAAGTTGTTTTAATGATCATCGTTTAATAACAGTCTAAAAAAGTAAATAGCATAAGCCTTTAAATCCTGAAAAGTTATGTTTTAAAGATATCTTCTTTCGGTTTCCTAATCATTAAAAAGCTGCATTACAGAGTGTCCCTTCTCTTTATTAGATATGGGAATTAACCATTTGTACTTTGGGTGTATTTTAAGTAATTAATTTAAATAGTTTTTCTTTTTTGATAAATGAATCATTTTCATCTTTAACTCATCAGGTCATTAGGCGTACTTAATAATTGGCGAAGCATCATTTGTTATGTTCTGGGTTCGTTCAAATAACAAAGACTCCAAATGTGCGAGCCATGCTATGAACATTTTGTAGCAATACAAACAAAGTCGCATTTTTTCCAACAAACAAAACTATGACTAGAAATTACTGACTAGCAACTTTCAAAGAACATTACAAATTAAAATTTATCTAATTCAAAACATGCATTAAAAAACAATAAAGCAGTTATGAAATAAACAAGTCATAAGTTCAGTCTTTGGACTGGCTTCGACACTCAACCAGATCTGGTGATGCGCGAACTTGTTTGATCAACGCGCATATGTTTGTCATTTACATTTCACGCAGATTGGTTTTGGCTTGCGCACGACAACTTTTCACCACACACACATTTTCACAAGGAGGATTTTTAAAACAATGCACAGTGTAATCTTGACCAAAAGTATCACTTGCGAATACGTCATCCTTCTACGTCATATCTCCTCCTTCTCCCTTTACCCAAACTGTTTCTCCGACATTCAACTGAGATAGCGGTCTTACTCTCCTAAACTTGTCAAAGTTAAGTTTTTGATTCTGACAATATTGTTCTTCCACTTGACGTACTATTCCCAAGTCTGGCCATTTGAGGTAGTAGTTCCTTGGATTTTCTGGCAAAGTCGTCCGAATTTTTCTCCCCATAAAGAGTTTTGCTGGGCTGCTTCCATTCTTTAATGGCGTTGCTCTGTATGCCAGTAATGCAAGACACGCATCAGCTGCGTTTCTGATTAAACATTTAACGGTCTGTATGGCACGTTCGGCTTCACCATTTCCTTGTGAATAGTGAGGGTTACTAGGTTGATGCAGAAATCCATAATCCTTGGAGAAGGCCTGAAAGACTGAGCTAGAATACTGTGGTCCACTGTCAGACACCCTATGCCTTGGGATCGGAGACACCTATAGGGAAAGGATTCTCATTAGAAACCCCACTTAAATCCATCGTAAAATCCCCCAACACATTACTAGGGTCACCTGAACAAGGAGCAGTAAAATCAAGTCAATGTGTGCTGATGTCACCCACTGATGTTCACAAAAACCAGAGTTACCAGAACCTGGTGAAGAATCGTCAGGTTGTTCAACCAGAGGTATTGGCCCAAAATAAGCAGTTAACCAACAATAACCAGTTAACCCTAAATAACCAGCTATGCCTTCCTGCTGCTCAGCCCCTGGATCATATGTCAGAGATAATGAAGGTCATTAACTCTTCCACTGCTCCTAAAGAAAAGCCATACTACATCATTACAGGACAAGGGATACCGGTATACCATGTCTAGCGAAAATCGATTTAAGATGATTTACAGTTGACTATGAAATAGTGCTTTTCAACTTGGCTATTTCAACGTAGCGAGAGAAATAGTCAATGACAAGTAAGTAGTTGTCATTTTTAAGGTGGAATAAGTCTGTTTCTAACATCTTCCATGGTTTGTCTGGGAATTTGATCGGTCGTAAAGGTTCATCTTGATCATGTCTGTTTTTCACACATATAGAACAGCTTTTCACTAGGTCCTCTGTCTCACGATTTATCCCTAGCCACCAAACTGAACTTCTGACTCAATCCCGACATTTCAGTATCCCTTTATGTCCTTCATGAATTCTTTACAACATCTCAGCTCTAGGAACTGTAGGAATGACAATTCGATTCCCTCTCATGAGTAAGGGATCTATGATGCTGTCTACATACGCTTCTAATGTTGTCTGTAACTCCCCTTCTCTTCCAATTTCGCGTTGTGGTGATCTAGAGAGTACATCCACTGTGTGCAGTGTTTACTAGGGAAATTGTATATCTCGTAATCGTATCTCAAGAGTCGAATGCGGAAACGCTATACTCTCGTAGATCAGAAATAGTTTTGGATCCAAGTTGTGGTATGAGAGGATCGTGGTCTGTTTCTATGCTGAATTTCATACCAATAAAAAAATCCGAGAATTTTTCACTGGCCCATGTCACTGCCAGTGCTTTTAGAAGCACGGCTCCAAAATCATACGACGACGCATCTTCAGACACCTTTGTCGGTGCTTTGGGGTCATACAGGGCTAACGCTGTCTAATCACTCAATTCTTGTTTGAATTTAGCTGATTCTAAATTGTTAAAATCATGACCCCCGGGGGGTAGGGCGGGGCCACAATGTGGAATCAAAGTTTTACGTAGAAATATATGGGAACATTTTTGAAAATTTTCTTCTCAAGAACAACTGGGCCAGAAAAGCTGAAACTTATGTGGAAGCATTCTCGGATAGTGTGGATTCTAGATTGTTTAAATCATGACCCCCGGGGGTTGGGCGGGGCCACAATGGGGAATCAAAGTTTTACATAGAAATATGTAGGAAAAATCTTTAAAAATCTTCTTCTCAAGAACCACTGGGCCAGAAAAGCAGAAACTTACGTGGAAGCATCCTAGGGTACTGCATATTCTAAATTGTTAAAATCATGACCCCTGGGGGTAAGGCGGGGCCACAATGTGGAATCAAAGTTTTACATAGAAATATATACTAAGGAAAAATCTTTTAAAATCTTCTTCTCAAGAACCACTAGGCCAGAAAAGCTGAAACTTATGTGGAAGCATCCTAATGTAGTGTAGATTCTAAATTATTAAAATCAAGACCCCCGGGGGTAGGGCGGGGCCACAATGTGGAATCAAAGTTTTACGTAAAAATATATGGGAAAATTTTTGAAAATCTTCTACTCAAGAACCACTTTCTACTCAAGAACCACTGGGCCAGAAAAGCTCAAAATTATGTGGACGCATCCTGGGGTAGTGTAGATTTTAAATTGTTCTAATCATGACCCCCGGGGGTAGGGCGGGGTCACAATGGGGGAATCAAAGTTTCACAATGGGGAATCAAAGTATCCTATGGTAGTGTAGATTTCAAATTGTTTAAATTATGATCATTGGGGTAGGGTGGGGTCACAATGTGTATTACAAGGGGGAAATCTGGTTAAGAACGGAATGGTCAAAGCTTCTCAGGTGAGCGATGTGGCCCATGGGGCTCTTGTTTTTCTAGAAATACTTTTATCTACAAAAAAATATCTTTTCGTGTATTTTAACTGAGTTAATCGATGACCTAGCATCGTTTTAGATAACTCAAGCCCCTCTAGGGCTTGAGTAAAAATCTATTGGCAGACCAAAGCAGCAAAGCCGCGCTCTGATTGTTTCCAAAATTCATAAAAGAAGACGTCTTAAGTGTAAAAAAAAAACTTGTTTATTTAAATGACGAAAAATGAAATCTATTTATAAAACCAATTTCAAAAGAATTTTGCTGGGAGACATACCAGAATCATGGAAAGCGTGACCAGAAATTCAGTTCAATAAATGATTACAAAACAGTGGTCTCCCAGACACAATGGTGTTACAACACACAGATGTGATATCGGGGTAAAATACAACATCATACTTCAAGGTATCACACCGGTAATTGACCAATCAAAATGAACTTAGTCAAATGTAGGTCCATACATATAAAATTATTTTTCTTTTCTTTTGAGGCGACTTTTTCTATTAAATTCTTCCAAGCCATTTTTACAACTTTGGTACCTGTGCCTAGTAAATTTTATGTACTTTGTGAATAAATAAAGGTTTTTGACAGGAACTATTTTTTTTCAGGGCATAGGAGGCTACTTCCTGTGATGCACTCGAGGTGTTTATAAACAAAGTGAAAACACGTGGATTTGAGGGTAGCCCTGTTTGCAGATGGAAGAAGTCCGAAAATGCCGTGTGGGTACCCTGTTTTTTGGAGTCAGCTAATGTGACAGGTAATGTTTAACACCTCCTGCTAAATATTTTTTCATTTAAACAAATACCTGATTTTTAACGATTTTTTATGCTATATAGAATTATATAGTGAAAACAATTACCGGTGTGATACCTTGAGGGTGATTATGAAAAATCATTTAAATCCTTATTAAAGACATTTTTCATTTTTAAAAGGCATATTTCAACAGAATATGTGATTTTATTAACTTTTTGTTAGAAAACACACAATTTTAAAATTAGAATTAGAATTTACATTATTTTTCACAGATTTCTGTGTAAAAATTAACAATAGGTTATTTTTTACACTCAATACTTTAAAATATGAGTAAAAAAGGTAGCATTATGCATCTAAAATGTAGAAATAAGTCAGAGAATGTTGTTTTTTCATTTTATATGACTTAACATTATTTGCACCAGCTGACTGCAGTCAATTATAGTATCTACAGACTTTGCGGTAAAGGGTGTTAAAGCTGATTTTTCAAGAATAGACTAATTCTAGGTTTGCGAATGAATTTTCAGCACAAGCGACAACTGCATAAAATGTAAACAAGTGAAATATGTTCTCACAGAATGATAATTTCTACAGACATATGATTTATTTTAATTTATTCACACCTCCATTGATACATATGTTACTGCATTGGAAGAATAGAAATAATGAAATGAGTCAGATCTATCTAATAAACTTCATACATAAGCTACATAAGTAAAATTCATTAAGAATTTTTCACAGGAAGGAAGGTTATGACCAAAAAATCCTTAAATACTGTCAGAGTCTGCATGACAATACTTATTCTGAGTTGTAATCATGCATCATACATGTAGTGCAGAATGTCACTTAGCACCAAGGCATGCCTCTTGTGGTTCTCAGGACTTTATTCATGCTTTCGCAGCTGATATTCATGTTTTTTCAGTTTGTCGGCGACTGTTTTTTTGTTATTTTTTCATTTATATGTAGGTGTTGACTGTCACTTTTGATTTAAGTCTCAGTCAGTGATGCTTATATGAGCATGATCTATTAAGGATATCATTGTACTGAAATATTAATAAATTGCAAATTTAACTGATGAAGAAATTTGGCATATTTACATAATTGAAATATCAGAATAACTATAATTCAGCTAATAAGGTGCACCTTTCTTCTTAGATCACCACCTATAAATCTTATCAGCAGTTTTTGTACACCCCCCCCTCAAAGAATCATGGAGGATGTCCTGAAACTGGTCTCTGTGATGCATTTTGTCACATATAAAAGTGTTCAAACCCATAAAAATGTTTAATATTTATATTTTAGAATTTGAATTTTTATTTTTTATGTAAATTTGGTGAAACAAAAAGATGTAATCTTGCATAAATCATGGAAATTCATTAAACACCTTTGGAATTCCTGAGTAAATCCATGAAAACAGAATAATTATGCATGTTAAATTGAAATTTCATGGCTACTTTGTGTCTTAAGAGAAAGCCAGTTACATAAATCACAACAATAAATTACATCTGAATTGTTGTCTCCATTTTCTTATCATCAAAGCCAGTTTATTGGAGTGTGGGAGCTGTCAAGAACCTCCCTAGATGCTGATATCATTTAGACTGTCCTGAGTTACAACACAGCATTTAGATAAACTTCTGCACAGCAGCTTGAAGACAAATACCTAGGCTTTATTTGGAACATAAATTGACCAGATACAGTTTTCATTATCAACCCAGTATTTTACAATTTCTGTATTTTTCTTCATTCTTTGAAGGGGAAAACGCAGCCTTGTTATGTAATAATTACATAATGGTCTTAGACTTGTAACCTCTTTTTTGTTTGTTCTGAAGATCAAAGCATATACTCTCCACAGACAAAAAATTGGTTGCCAAGCTTATTCCTTTAATGATGAAATTCTGCTTCAAAAGATGCACAAAAATCTGCTTCCAGAGTGCTCTGTGTGTTATTCTTGACTGCTCTGGAGTAAGGGAGATAAATGCTTCATATCTTCAGAAATAAGGGGATTTTGATCACCAGACTTTAGGATGTTGGGGACAATTATTTAATAAATCTCAGGTGCAAAAATGAAAAAAATCGAACACCTTCAAAGGTCCTTCAAGGTATCACACCGGTAATTGACCAATCAAAATGAACTTAGTCAAATGTAGGTCCATACGTACAAAATTATTTTTCTTTTCTTTTGAGGCGTTTTTCTATTTTCTTCCAAGCCATTTTTACAACTTTGGTACCTGTGCCTAGTAAATTTTATGTACTTTGTGAATAAATAAAGGTTTTTGACAGGAACTATTTTTTTTCAGGGCATAGGAGGCTACTTCCTGTGATGCACTCGAGGTGTTTATAAACAAAGTGAAAACACTTGGATTTGAGGGTAGCCCTGTTTGCAGATGGAAAAAGTCCGAAAATGCCGTGTGGGTACCCTGTTTTTTGGTGTCAGCTAATGTGACAGGTAATGTTTAACACCTCCTGCTAAATATTTTTTCATGTACTAAACAAATACCTGATTTTTAACGATTTTTTAATGCTATATAGAATTATATAGTGAAAACAATTACCGGTGTGATACCTTTATTGGAAACAAAAGTTGTGCATAAAAAGCGCCATCTACCCAAGTAAAATAGCACAAGATAAATATCATGATAAACAAATTTTTCTCAAGGGGACTACTAATAACACAATAAGACTCAAACAGACATGAAACTACTTCACATCATATATTACAAAAAGGCTAATATTTCTGACCCTGTTAGAAATACACCGTATAATTATTTTTATTATTCCAACGTCGACGATAAGACATATCCTGGTGAGCTTGAGATAAAAGATACTACAGAGTCGGACACATCGACGAGGGTTGATCCAAAATTTCGTGGACCTTCTTCATATTTTATTTATTGTTAAGTTAAATTGGTTGAAAATTAAAAATGAGAATATAGACACTTGTTGAATATTTTTAGAAAAACAGTCTAAATAATTATGATAGTAACTCTATGTCAGTTGCCATAGAAACGGTATTTGGTTTTGCGGGGGAGAAATTAAAGCGTTTATTATCATTTTATTCTCAATACGTGAAATGAAAAAAAACGCCCTTTGTGGTACATAAAACAAAAAGTATGTCATTATTACGATTGCTTGATCTTTTATAAACCTTTATGTGAGTTTTACTGATTTAACTTGATATTCAGTTTATAGTTGATGATGTATTGTTCATCATTAAGTTCTTAGAAAACATCAAATTTCGGTCAAGTCATAAGCTTTGTGCAAATTCCGGGATCAATCTATATCTTAAACGCGTACATTATTGGCATAGGCTGGGGAAAAATGCATTTAGTTACTGGTTTTCCTGTGGCATAAGGAATTTAAGAAAAACAAAACTTCCATGGACGTTGATTAAAGGTATGGTCGACTTTTGGAGGCTCTGTTTTAAGTGTTATCCCTTGACAAATTAAAAACATTAATGGACGTTGTCGGCTGACGTACTGTTCTTGACATTGCTACTGAAATTAGAACATCAAATGGAAAAATGGGGAGTATTTTGAAATATGAGTCATAAATGAAGATAAGTTGGTGCGAGAGGATACCCAGGTTTTATTTTAGAACAAAAATGAAAATAAGTGCAGTATTTTTTTGAATTACGTACAACTTTGGTACCTGTGCCTAGTAAATTTTATGTACTTTGTGAATAAATAAAGGTTTTTGACAGGAACTATTTTTTTTCAGGGCATAGGAGGCTACTTCCTGTGATGCACTCGAGGTGTTTATAAACAAAGTGAAAACACTTGGATTTGAGGGTAGCCCTGTTTGCAGATGGAAAAAGTCCGAAAATGCCGTGTGGGTACCCTGTTTTTTGGAGTCAGCTAATGTGACAGGTAATGTTTAACACCTCCTGCTAAACATTTTTTCATGTACTAAACAAATACCTGATTTTTAACGATTTTTTAATGCTATATAGAATTATATAGTGAAAACAATTACCGGTGTGATACCTTTATTGGAAACAAAAGTTGTGCATAAAAAGCGCCATCTACCCAAGTAAAATGGCACAAGATAAATATCATGATAAACAAATTACAAATGAACATATAATTTTAGAGACTACAGAGTTTTTATCATGGAGTATGAAAGGGGACGGAGGGTGGGTAAATTTCTCATAAACTATTTTGTGAACTTATTGACACTACGCACTACGATTGGATAATAACAACTTTTTCTCAAGGGGACTACTAATAACACAATAAGACTCAAACAGACATGAAACTACTTCACATCATATATTACAAAAAGGCTAATATTTCTGACCCTGTTAGAAATACACCGTATAATTATTTTTATTATTCCAACGTCGACGATAAGACATATCCTGGTGAGCTTGAGATAAAAGATACTACAGAGTCGGACACATCGACGAGGGTTGATCCAAAATTTCGTGGACCTTCTTCATATTTTATTTATTGTTAAGTTAAATTGGTTGAAAATTAAAAATGAGAATTTAGACACTTGTTGAATATTTTAAATAGAAAAACAGTCTAAATAATTATGATAGTAACTCTATGTCAGTTGCCATAGAAACGGTATTTGGATTTGCGGGGGAGACATTAAAGCGTTTATTATCATTTTATTCTCAATACGTGAAATGAAAAAAAAAACGCCCTTTGTGGTACATAAAACAAAAAGTATGTCATTATTACGATTGCTTGATCTTTTATAAACCTTTATGTGCGAGTTTTACTGATTTAACTTGATATTCAGTTTATAGTTGATGATGTATTGTTCATCATTAAGTTCTTAGAAAACATCAAATTTCGGTCAAGTCATAAGCTTTGTGCAAATTCCGGGATCAATCTATATCTTAAACGCGTACATTATTGGCATAGGCTGGGGAAAAATGCATTTAGTTACTGGTTTTCCTGTGGCATAAGGAATTTAAGAAAAACAAAACTTCCATGGACGTTGATTAAAGGTATGGTCGACTTTTGGAGGCTCTGTTTTAAGTGTTATCCCTTGACAAATTAAAAACATTAATGGACGTTGTCGGCTGACGTACTGTTCTTGACATTGCTACTGAAATTAGAACATCAAATGGAAAAATGGGGAGTATTTTGAAATATGAGTCATAAATGAAGATAAGTTGGTGCGAGAGGATACCCAGGTTTTATTTTAGAACAAAAATGAAAATAAGAGCAGTATTTTATTGAATTACGTATTCGAATGGGACAATTAGGGTTAGATGCTTCTATAACGTGATGTGACCTATCTAACTTGACGTAACATCGAAGTCTTCCCCGGGTGTCACAACTATATATTTTCAGAAAAGTCGTGTTACCTTATTGGTAAGTGATGACATTTTTTAATATTTGTTGCATGACGAATCTGTATTATAAATATGCTTGTTGTTTTCTTTCATCAAATCACGATTATATAACAACCAACCTATATGACAAACATGATGACTTTAACTTTTCTATCGTCAACTTTCCTTACTTATATTTTTTTATGCAGCAATATACCTTTATTACCTGCACACGTAGTTTATATATCTCGGTTGATACGATACGCAAGAGCATGCTGTACGTATGAACAATTTTTAAAACAAGGTAAATTATTGGCAAGCAAGTTGATGAAACAAGAATATTGTAACGAAACCGAGGGTATCTTGTAATAATTAACTCGTGGGCCGCTATTGGTTTTCTGGTCACTGGTCGAGATTTGATAGTTGGATGTTGGTCACAGTTTATGTAATGGTTAATGACCAATTTTTTGTCACGTAATTGGTTGATGTTATGACCAACTTTTGGTCATGTAATTGGTTGACGTATTGACCAACTTTGGGTCACATAATCGGTTGACGTAATGATCAACTTTTGGTCACTTAATTGGTTGACGTAATGACCAATTTTTGGTCACTTTAATAATTTTTGTATCTGAATCGTTAGTAATAAAATTTGTACACTGTAACTTGGTTGGTACAACGTTATTTGGTTAATAAAAAGGCGACCAACCAATGATCAATCCAGGACGTTCCTACTAGCTTGGTTCCCTTAATGATTTCGGATACATAGACATGGTACCATGCACATACCACTGTCTTATAACCAAAGTATACGGAGTCGCTCCCCACTATCGACTGAAGTATAAACACAAAACAGCTGGTTTAAATAGACAAAAGTTGTTATGATGACGAGAACTCAGATACCTATGACGTCACAATCAATACAATCAATAGGCGAGTTTTGACCATCAAAATTACCTACTAAATTAAGGGTCCTCCACACACCCACAGCTTATGTTCTTATATTATTGAGCATTACTTTTAACAAGCATATCCACCTTTAAAAACTGTCCAGGGATTAAAATGTAATGTATACTGATTTTTAAAAATAATTATTTCACAAGTTTCAAGAAATTTTTCCCAAGGTGTTTTCATACCTAGCACAACAAATTTTATCTTACCCTTTCGTATATTTTTAAGCTCATAGAATAACCACAAAAACTTAATTTTATCGATCATCATATTTTTTACAGAAATTTATTTTATTTTTAACATGTTTAAAAAGTACATAAAAGTTAACTCATTTTCTCTAAAATACGAGGGGTGATCAAAAAGTCCGCGAACTAATTGAATAACTTCCATAAAAGAAACAATATTTGGTTTCAATGTTGATTATATTTTAAATTAATCCTCTTTGATTTTAATGCACATCAACCACCGTTCTGTGCATGCGCAAGTCACGTGATATTGGCGGTCACGTGACCCCCTCCGTAGCGTTTTTGACATTTTTGCAGTCTTCCTGGCACCAAAAGGAATTACACATTTCGGGTAGGGCTTGTTGTCAAGCCAAGGAAGAGCGCTAGCTAGGACTGACGCAATCTTCAAAATTCTTCATCACTTCCAAAAAAGTGTACAGGACTGACGAAATATTGAAATTGTATGCAGGATCAGCTGCGGGGGAGGCTTCAATGGTTACTTGCGTTTGGGAGGCTGAATTACTATTTTAATTATGGATGTCAGTAGATATCTAGATTTGCGTGTACCGGTGACCTTCTTTGTTTGAAAAGGGAGGAACACAGTCAAAGTGTACACAAATGAATAAAAAAATAACAAAAAATATCCTAAATGTTGTACCGTTTAAATTTTTTTTTATTGGATTATATATGTATATATACGAGGGGTTATCAAAAAGTTCGTGGACTTCAGGCTATAAAATTGAAAATTTTAGCTTAATACGTTTGCCAAATTATCATAAAATAAAAACGACATTATATGATCACCCGGCGCTGTCGCCGTTTAGTTTCATGACGCCGACTAAGTCATTGTTTTTCAATGTCCGCTTCTTCTACCTCATACACTTATTGAGATGAGATTCCCTGGAGTTATTAAGAACAAAAATCCGCCTTGCTTATATGACTTTACAATATAATGAACAGCGGCTTTCAATGAATATATTATTCCAAATGGATATATAAACTGGAAGAGATCCTCGCTTGATTGTGCCAACATATTTTGCTTTTGCTTTTGGGAGTTCAATATCAACAACACATGATCAACGTCATTTTTTGACGTAGTTGATTTTTTCATACTTTGACTACAAATCGACATTAACTGCACATTCCTTTTCTCTCCGAATCTATTTTGACATTAAAAGACAAGTGCTCTGAATGCATATCGTCTCGTATCCTGTTTTCGACCGTATTGTTTTTTCAACCTATTTTTCCCGATCTGCTTCCCGTGCAGATTCCGCGCGGTAAAACATTATTTTCGGTTTGCTACACTTAGAAAAATACCTTTGAAGCACAACTGTAGTGAAAATGCCCAAAATAAAAAATTCAACGGAATTTCCCCGATGGTTTTAGTCCGATGTCAGAAATTCTAGTCTTTTTACTAATGCACATTTTGTCTGTTGATTAATTAAAGCCGTAATCGGTTAATTTCCAAGATTTTTTGATGACATTTTTATGAAGGAAAATTAAGATTTCTGTCAAAGAGACCTATGAATATTGAAATGAAAGGGTGGAACAAAGAATTTTTTTTCTTCCTTAAATATGAGCACTTTCTTACAGATTTTTACTGAAAAATGCAACGTAATTTCATTGATTTTTTTTTTTGGAAATGCACAGCTACTGACAGATAGATTCAACCAACGAATAAATGTATTTGGAACCAAAATATGCAACCCGTACAATGTTTTTTTGAAGGACAGACAATCGTATTTTTATTGTTTGGAATATTCAATGGATGTTTATAGCCAATGTTGATTGGACGTTGATATTATATTTAGGTCGAAAACACACGATGCTAATATTTTTGTAAGGAAAACTGTACCCTCTTCATATTATGGCAAATAAATAAAAAAAAACACAAAACTGCAATTTGGGTTATATCATTTTATTTATAGACACGTATGCTAACATTTTAAGCCCATGTTTTTCAGATTCTATAAAGTTTGCGATAAATTTATAAATAACATCTAAAAGGTCGAAAATACAATACGCCAGGATATTATTTCTTTGTAGCCAGTTTAAACATTTCTTAGGTCTATACCAGTCTCTCAAGGCAAAACCTTATAGATTGCTGGAAAAGGACCCCCACCCCCCTTTTGACGTCATTTAAAGGCTATTTTTGTTTGGACATTTCATGTAAAATTTACGATAAAATTTCATAGAACTTCCAGAATGAAGTAAAATACATATTTTATGGAACAATTGTGTCCCAACACACACCTCAATTAATGGGATTTTTGGATGTCAAATGATCATATCAAAAGAGTTTTTCTTGGTCACACACAGGTCGCAAAAACGTCGTGTTGGAGCTTGCGCCGACTGGACATACCATTGCTTACAAAAACATTACTAATTTATTGAAAATTCAAATTTATAATGCATGGTTTATTCTTTAGATAGAAAAGATGATGCTGAATAGATTTTTCAAAATTCATTGATGTAACTAAAGCGGTTTTAATTTTATGGCGCTAGTCCACGAACTTTTTGATAACCCCTCGTATATACATACATGTATAATCTATTCAAACTACTATTGATAACTGAATAACTGGATCTTGTGGTAGTTGAAATCTATAATAAAGCTCAATTTTAACTGAGGGTACAACTGTAGATACTGAAACAAATAGATAAGTAAATGTAGAGAAAGGATCTCCAGCTGCAAATAGATTTATGTTCCTTAGTTCTCCTGCTAAACGATTGAGCTTGTTTTTTTTTTTTGTTAAAATCCGGCAAAAACAAATAAATTTATCTAGAAATGAAATATGTCATTTATTAATTAAAGTAAATGACGGGAAAGTAAAATACAGTTAATAAAATGGGGGTCAGAAAAAGGGGGACTCAAATATAGAGTATTACACATCTTAGGCAAAATATTACACAATCTGACCCCTAGTATCATAAGGACATTGTACCATGGAGTACTCCCCCCCCCAGTACATAGGATAAAGGGAGGTCAACCAGACTAGAATAATAATTCAAATCCTGTAATCTTTCACAAGGTACAATATACATGTACATGTATTTCAAGTTGACCCCCTTATAGACATCATAAGGTTAGAAGACATATACAAAATGCTCTAAACTGCTGTCCGCCATCAAAAAGGTATAGGAGAACAAAATAGACAGTTAATAACAAATCAATCAGCCAAGCGTTACAATGAACACAACTATGCTTCCCACGCCGCCCAGGAGAACCAAAGATGAAAATTAACACTGATTTATGTTGAAAAATCATATGAAAACCTGCAGAACGCATCAATATTGCAAGGTACACAAAATGAATGTCGGACTCACTCTTAGTAAAGTAATACATTGAATTACCATTTATTACAATGTACAGAAAGAGAATGAAAACTTAAAATCTCTTTAACCCATTCGAAAACAATCAAAAGGCATTGGTAAAACATAACGAAAAATGTCAATCTAAAAGAATTAACAAACATTGGTGGCAGATGGGGTGGCTGCTGGGTTCGAAAAATTGAGCATTTCAATAAACTTTACTTTCTCTTTTGGTAAACGGATCAATAATGATCACGTGATGGATAAGAGCTTTGCTGATTGGTTGAACCCATAGTTAGGTATAGGAAAAGGGTGAAATTAGTCTAATAAAATGAACGGTATATCTGCTTAGTATAAGACTAGGTACAATACAGACACTGTTATATAATAACATTAATAAACAACAACATGTCACATAAATGAAATTATTTGCAATAATTACTATTTTACCACAATATATGTTACAAAACTTGCAAGTACTGCTACAGTGTATGCAAGCACAAACTCGCAGTGTGGTAGTGGTAAGCAAACATTTCCTATATAAACAAAAAGTGAGCACATACTCACAATATAAGCAGAATGTAGCTATTGAATAACAAACTAAGGCGAGCACAAACTTGCAAAGATGTAATGGCAAAGCAAGCACATACAGTAAATTCTGTTATATTTTTTCCACATTTCAACTTTCAAGTAACAGTATATGCATATATAAAACATTGCGGATTTTTATTAAGCACTATCAAGCAAGGCAAGCACATACTTGCATGAACTGAGCACAAACTCAACAATAAATTCTGCCAAATTAAAAAAGAGACGAGCTAAAACTTGTTAAGGCACAAAGATGTGATGGCAAAGAAAGCATATTCTTGCATGAATAGAGCACACACTTAACAATAAATTCTGCCATATATCGAAACGTAAAAGACGCACTTACTTCAAGCCCAAACTTGTAAAAGTAACAGGCAATATATATCAAATGCCCAGACAACACAAACATTGTATTCAATCCATATCACACGTAGTAGCTATTCGTGCCGATCACCGGGTGCAGTTAAGAATTGAAACAAATTTTTACATCACTTCATTTTTAACATCTTCAAAATAACGTTTTCTTATCGTTATGTAAAACAAAACTTACATTTTGGAATAAGGATAAATTAAACTTTTCATCTTTGTGTATATCTTATTGTTCACAGGGTATTTATTCATAAAAGTGTGTTTTGAAGATTCACGAGATCTAAAATGCGGCAGTCTAAATATTCATGAATATGAATTAATTTTTTCAACCAATCAGATCTGTCTTTTTACAACATAGGAGTTGTAAGTAAACGTGAAGGTTCATTTGGTATAAGTTTCAACCCTCTGCATTAACCTTTAGCTAATCACACATTGACCTAAAAGTCAAATTCATTCATGAATTCTCAGGCCTAAAAATACGGGATATTTGGCCATCATTGAATACTTAAAACACAGATTCGAGAGATTATTTAGATAATTTTGATTATTAATTTTGGCGAGTGATTTCCACAATAAGTGAATTTCCTCAGATGTCAAAATTTTGTAAAGAGCAAGAGCCACCTTAGGCCTGTTTTGGCCCTGAGAAATTCTGAAAAATCAAAACTGCTCAGTTTAGGCCGAAAATGCAGGATTTTATGACTTGAACTCTCGTTAACTTCGTATCTACTGAACATGACGTAATTTTCCCTCTGGTCAATGCATTATGACGTCATAAAATGCGTCATTTTCTGCTTATTATGTAAATTCCTTTGAAAATGGCCTAAATTTGAAGTATTTTTCCAATATTTCATATAGAGCACAACCTCTGATCCAAAATATTAAATTACACAATGAAAGATCTGTTTCTGAAGATTAAAAAAAAAGTTTTAATTTTTGGATCGTGGGCTGTGCTTATATTGAAATTCTTTGCAGAAGGCAGTCAAATACGCATGTTTTCTGAAAAATTCAAGAACATTAATATTACATTTTATCAAAGCCTGTTTTCCAATACCTGGATTCTCAAAAAGAATTTTTTTTACAGGGAATGAAAGTACTAAGTCTCTAATTTATTTTGATATATATATGAAATTGGAAAGAGGGTGATAGTCAAATAATTGATAAAAGTACAGGGCCATTTTATGTACAAAGTGAACCTAGCTCTTTATGTTTGATTGTAATAATATCATATTCAATTTTTCATACAAAATGAATGCTTTATTTTTCGATATGAATTATTTTTATGAAGACCTTTTCATACAAAATACACATTGTTTTTTACGAAATATAATTTAAACTATTAGAAGCCATCACCAATAAAAACATGAATGTGAACAAGGAATCTGTTTTTCTAAAATTTTGAGATGAAATTTTCCTAGGCAAATTAGAAATTATGATCAATATTTTAAAAGATAAATTGTTTTTATTCACAATCTAATTAAAATTAGATCTTTGATCCGCTCCAGTTTGATCGCTACACTTTGTGTAGCGATCAAACTGGAGCGGATCAAAGATCTAATTTTAATTAGATTGTTTTATTCACAGAAAGGTTTTATAGAAAATAACATAAGCTTACAATGAAAACTGTCTTTGTTACACAGTTTTCACATAATTTGAGAAAATTATTCATGCACATTCCTTGGGCTTAGGAAACATAGTCAGAGATTAATCTTTTTTTTCTATTTTTTTAGTCTTGAAAATATTATTTTCTTTTTCCCCAAGATTCCCCAACAGTGTCTTAACGGTTTTATTATTATTATTTGAGTTTTTCATTATCTTTTAATTGTAATTTCAGATGTTTCCATGAAACATATGGAGATAACAAAAAGCATTCATGATCAAAAGTCCATAAAACTGCTGTAGTTTTGAGACTGATTATCAGCTGATTTTTCAATATTTCAAGTTAACATTGATGTCACCATATTTGTACCGAGTTTTATAAAATTCTGCTATTGAATAAGTAAATTAAATGGAAATAACTACTTTTTTATATGCGATCGGGCCCTATCATTTATCTAGCGACACATTCTAGAAAACAACTGAAACTTTGCAAATTTAAACTTCCTTGACTTTTTTCTAATTAAGATATCTTTATGAAATACGAGGGCCGTTCAAAAATTACCGGACTTGCTGCACAGAAAAAATATTTGACGACATAATCGGGCAAAATGTCGCACATAATATAAAAGAATCTTTACTTATATGGTCTTCAAAATGTTGTAAATTGTTATCAATTTTGAGTGATTTTTCAGGACATATCATTAAGTCACGGAGCAGCAAAATCTTCGACGTCACAGACATTATAAAAAAAAATGGGATTGAGCTTTCATTTTCTCAACATTTTCCCAAGAGTACCTGTACAGTTTGAGTTATCTTATCTACTCAACATCCAAACACCATTTCTTGTCAAGCTTTAAATCTATTAAACAAGTAAAGAATTTCTTTTTTTGTTTTAAACCAAAAACTGCAGGTATTTATGAGATATAGTGTGATATTGGTGACTCTCAATCACGTTCTTTACAGTCCGGATGAAGTTTTCGTCGATAATCTTCTTTCCGTCCTCCCGTATAGCCATTCCACAGAGGTCTTGCGGTCTAAAATTCTTATTTGCTATTTGTGGACGAATGCAACGAATACCCTAGTTTACTACATGTTTTATTATGCATATGTTGGATCTATGTTGGCGATATCTCGAGCATTACAAATAATTTAACTAAAGTGTGGTCAATTCACGAGACGTCATTTTCACAGTCGTTTTAACGGGAATCGCATCAGAGGAAATCACTACATGTCTGTTAGTACTTCAAATATCAGGTCAGAAATCCAAATACATAATAATAGAACAATTTAAAGATACATTTGAGAAAATTGTCGAAAAATATTGCGAATTATAGAAAATAAATGAGTTAAATTTTGAATCCCGCATGCTTTTACTTCAAATTTTTTGTCGTGCTCCGTACCTCTCCATCAGCGATATCAATATACCGATTATTTTAGTAGAATTTTTTTAGAATACAGAAATTTTGCCCAAAATTTATTGGAATCTATGAAATACATATTTCTGTGAAATTTCATAACTCTATGACGTCTGTTAAAGTGCAGTCCTCGTAATTTTTGAACGGCCCTCGTAAAAGTATTCTGCAGTTGAGAAAAATAAATATTAACGTAATTAAAATCAAGGGTCGTACAACTTAGTTCTGTTTATTTGTACCACGTGAATTCTAAAATGTTATAAAATCTGATTGGTAAGTTAAGTTTAAGTTGGTATATTACCTGGTCAAATTCCCATTTTGCACATATTTTTTTCTATGTCTAAAATTCAAATATGTGCAAAACGGGACCAAACGGTTTTACACATGTCATTAAATTAAATAAACACAATCTACTCTAATTAACGTATCCACCTGTTAAAATCTAAGGACCTGTTATTGCTCGTGGCTGTGTACTCGTTTATACAAACTTAAAAAAATAAGGCCCCTAAAATTTCAACTTTATTCTCTACACTTAAACCATATTTTTCATAATAGTGTCTAAAGATCGGTTAGATAAAAAAGTACGTAGCATGAATACAAGTAAGTACGTAGTATTCTTTTTTAAACAGGAATGTCTTAAACAGAAAAAAATTATCAATCATATGTCACTTTTCTTTCCAATATACATGTACTAGTATCTTATTAATATAAAAATTAATTTTGCTATAGATTATTTTTAAAATCAAGTTTAAATCGCGATTTCAAAGCTTCATTAATTTTATAATTAATATTATATAATAGATAATTCCGAAATCATTATTAATTAGCATCATTAAACTGGAATTTTTCAATAATTTATTTCAGTAAAAATGTGTCAAGAGGCGCACAAAAGGATTTAAAAAAAAAAACAAAACTTTATTTAGAATTTTAATCATCCTCCCACCACTCACCCAATCAAATTGGATATTTGAAAATATTTTAAAGATAAGTTGTCAAAAATTTTATTTACATGTCTTGTGTAGTAATGTTTCTTTTTCGAATTTTAAGTTTTCTCAAATAAAAATAGTTCTTAAACATGTATATGAAAAATATTTGTTCAGTGCTTTCAATTACATGTATCAAGTATTAAATCGAACTCCATATTTATAACAATATTCTAGTTTGGGTAAAAAAAACTGAACGAGTAAAAAAATGTCTCAGTAAATATTAAAGTATTTAATCACATCAAGGTAAAACATGTAAACTCTAGTGGAGGCCTTAGAGGGCCTCTTAATTGAGAGTGATAATTAAATAGTTGTTATAATGAGCAGACGTTCAGGGAATTAACCACAGTAATTATCAAATCAATGTGCAGAATGAGGCAAGCTATTGTCAAACAAAATTGTTAACATTTAGGAGTTTAGCACATCTCTAAACAATACATCGTTTGGAAAGGAACGTCCGTGTATTGAATACTAAAATCGCTACTCGGTTACACTGATGTTACAGTATATATTTTTATACATGTATATTTATATTTATGCTTATATTTTTAAAAACTTCCCAAAAATGCAAATTTAATGTTCTGTCCGTTTCTATATATTTCTTTAATGTGATATTATTCTAATTGATTACCTATAATGTTTTACATAAGTCATTAAATTAAATAACACAATCTACTGTAATTAACGTCTCCACCTGTTAATATTTCAGGATCCGTTATAGCCCTCGGCTGTGTACTCGTTTATACAGCAATAACCGTGACCAAATCAATGGACACACAGCTGTTATCATCTATTTTGCTCTCCCTTTTTGATAGATACATGTTGTTTTAATGATCATCATTTAATAATAGACTATAAAGTAAATAACATAAGTCTATAAATCCTGAAAAGTTGTGTTTTAAAGATAACTTCTTTCGGTTTCCTAATCATTATAAAGCTCCACCACAAAGTGTCCCTTCTCTTTATAAGATCTGTGAATTTTAGTGTATTTTAAGTAATTAATATAAAAAGATTTTCTTTTTTTGATAAATGAAGCTGTTTCAACTCTAACTCGTAATGGCGTACCTAATAATTGGCGACTTACCATTACACGCATTTTAATGCAAAATATTAGTTTGTCCTGTTTTTTATTGATAATTAATGTCAATAAAAATTTGAAAAATTTGAAAATCAATCATACATTTATGTTATAGTAGAATTTTTTATTACAAGGACCCTGATTTCAATATTTTAATTTTAAAAATGAAAATATTCAAAAAATATATATACAATCTATGTTAATAAAACTGTAAAGAATAAAACTCAAAAATCTTGTTTTTTTATATATAAATAAAGGGCTTCTGATGAGACCAGCCTGTGGTACATCGATCTTTTGTTGTTGCTAAATATGTTTCTCTCAGGCAAAGGATACTGATACATGCATTTTATCACAAATATACAATTAGCCTTTCTGGCTTCTTAATATATCTTATAAACTCAGGGTTTTTTTCTTCTGCTGGTAGCCAATGGAATTGATGTTGAATAAAAAAGGGAAACAAAGACATCAGCAACATTTTGTCAACACAAAAAAAAAACAACAATTTATCAAAATCTGGTGAATTGGGAGGGATGGGTGCGATGCTGAGCTTCAATGAATGACGGAAGATGGAAAAGGAAAAACAAAATCTTCATGCGTAATGGATGTGGCTAAGTGAAGTCAGTGCATTTGAGTGAGAGGTATCTTTCCTGGACTTCTTTTTATCTCTGTCTCCATAACGGGACTTCACTCATATTGCGTTAAGCCGGATTATTTAATTATTAATATATATGCAGATAGCAAACGGCATTCCAGTTCAAAAGTTCATTTAATTATATATAAACAATATTCAAATTAAATCAGTAGCAGAGCAAATATGGACCTCTAAAACATCAGAGATGGAATCAGGGACCATGGAGGAGTGAGCTCCTCCTACCGACCGCTCACACCCACTGTGTGCTCCTTGAAATGATCTGGAAAGAACGAAAATTTCATCAACAATTCAGTGTGTAAATTATGATATGGCCTTACAATAAGTATGAAAATTGCATTCAAATATTTATATATACATGTATACGTATATTTATATAGGCATTTCCTTCACGTCTGCAATATACCATTACTTTATTATCAGTTCTGAAATATTTACATTCAGTGTAAGTTTCGTTATGGAATCCAATGGAAATTCACGACGGTCAAATCTCTATAACACACGTCACCGTTTCGAAAAATTATCACTGTATTCAATTTGTCGGCAAGGCCGGGTGTGTTATAAGACCGAAGAAGTCCAAAAAATAAATTCAATGCTTATTTCTAATAACATAATTTACTTAAAGAATATTTTGAACTTGTCAAAGTCTATCTTTGAATTCATAATATGTCCTTAATTTTTTTCTATATATCCTGTAATTCTTCATAAACTTATTTAAAATATCAAATATATTTAGAAAAACTTCTGACAACTTTCTTTATGCATTTACATTAAAAACAGAAATATATTCAAGAAAGTTGTAGACAATAATAAACCTCTTGACAAATAGAGTTCAAGCATGTACGAATCTTAAGGGATATATTTTTATAAATACCATGTATGGAATAGGGAAATGATGTCACCAATAAAGAGATTTTATCGATACTACGAAGATTGTCAATATGACAAAACCCAAAGGAACAAAATATTAAAAAGATGCAATTTTCTGACAGAATCCATACTATTCCTTGTAATCATAGAATAGACAAGGCTTTGATGATTGTTGACTGTTCATTACATGTAGTTTAAATATTATAAGTACTAGACTTTGTTGCTGACCCTGTATTTTTCTCTCATATCTACAATTTCAGACCATTGGGGTAAAACTTAAGGTAGGATTCTTCTCTGGTTTCTGACTAGATGAAACATTCAAAGCATATTTGCTTAAATGTCTTACATATTGAGGTGTAAGGAATTTAAAAGACCATATTTTTCTTTCCTCATCACAACTTACAACTTTAAATAGAAATGGTAAACTGTGTGTGAAAACTAGTAGGGAGTATATATTTTTGGCGGAATGGTGGCGTATGAAAATATCTTCTTTTCTGCCTCTCAAAATTATAATAGAACAATGAATTTAGTTATAATTTTTACACAATCGAAGACTTGGAGAAATTTTCAATTGTAAGTTAGATTAATAATGAGGGGCTAAACTTTCAAAATATATCAAATAAATATGATTTTTCAAATAAACTAGAACTTTATTAGCTTTTAAACGCTTCCTATCAAAGTGCAGATTTGAGCCAAAAATCCATAAAAAGTATTTTTTCTCTCTTAGTAAACGAACAAAACTTTTTGTTTTTGTATCATTTTGTACATTTATAAGACTACTTTATTATATGTGAAAATAAGAAAAAGTTAAATATAGGAAGCATATGAAAATAACTAATATATCCTAAAAATTAAGAAAAACAGAGAAAATTCGGATTAGCCAATATCCAGTTAAGTTAAATTATTTATGTAAATTTGGTAATAGCATGCTATAGACCCGATATAGTAATATGTTTTTATGCAAAAAGAACAATCATTGAACTTTTGAAATAGAAGTAGGTATCACATGATTGGCAACAGTTATTTTTTATTCTTAATGTCAAGGACAAAGATAATGACCTTGACCTGACCTTGCCTCTAATATAAAACGGTCAAATTTAATTTCACTGTTACTATCGCTTACTGATATTGTCTTCTTGATTCTGTGAAAATTTCATTAATTTTTAAATATTAGAAATATGAGAAGAATCCTACCTTAAGGATGAAAGGGGAAAAGATGGGGCTAAAGCTTGATATCAAGAAAACATTTATTGGTCATAAACAAAAAACGAAGAAATGTTATTATCGAAAAAGTTATTTCCGCATGCTGACCAAGACAAGGTATTGAAGCCAAAATATGCAACTTATTACTGGTATAATTAGTATGAAAATCATCGATATGATTTAAGAATACCCTCTTTTGTTGATAATCAATGTAAAATTCGGCATTTTTAAATAGTGCAAAAACCTACAGTCTACAAAAGAATTATGAAATCAAGAACGAGTGCTAGGATGTTCTGTATTTGTGGAGTTTGACGGGTTAACAGTAGAAAGCTTGTTTTGAATACGGACCAACCAATACCCAGCAGGGAAAAAGCTTAAAAAGTCCAATGCAATAGATAAATAACACTCTAGAGCTTGATTATTTTGCAATTGTATCTGGACTGAAAATTAATTTCACAAAAACTAAAATGGTGTGGATTGGTAGTAAAAAATTCTCGAAAGAAGTCTTTCATCACTCGAGATGGGAGTTAGACTGGAATAATTCTACTTTTGATCTTCTTGGTATAAAATTTTCTATTAATTTAGATGAAATGATTGAACTGAATTACCCCCCAAAATTAAATGAAATAAAGCGATTGATAAAACAATGGCAATTAAGAAAATTGACTCCCATTGGTAGATTAACAGTGATTAAATCTCTGATTATACCAAAGATGAACCATTTGATATTGACTATTCCAAACCCCAATAAGGAATTGCTCGATGAATTTGAGAAAGACTTTTATTATTTTCTATGGGGAAGTAAAGTTCATAAGGTTAAGAAGAGTGTTATAATCCAAGACTATAGAAATGGGGGGGGGGGGGGTTGAAAATAATTGATTATATGGATTTCTTATGTGCATTAAAATCAACATGGATCCGAAGACTAATGTCCTTTCTGACATAATTCATTTTATCAAATAAATTCTGCAATATGACTACTTTAGTAGTCATATTGCAGAATTTATTTGATAAAATGAATTATGTCAGAAAGGACAGTTATGTTTAAAGATAAAATTTAACGTTGAATTTTAGTAAATCAATATTTCAATTTTGTTTAATGTATAATATGGTATTTGATATTATCATTTTTATTGTTTCATAGGAATTAGACAAGCTAGATTTCATTTTATTTCATGATACAATTCGAAATGTAAGTAAAGAAGTTGCTAATAAGTATTTTATTTGACAAAAAAAAAGGAATGTCTTTGAAGAAAAAAATGCATACAGGTAATTTTCTAAAATAAATAAATTGTGTTACTCAGAATATTTGGCATGAGGGATTAGTAAACTGTTGAAGCCTTTATACATACAATTATGTAATTTTGTTGGAAAAAGAGTACAGCCGTAATTTGTAGATAGGTGATGTGTTTGTTGTACAATTCTTTATGGTTTCTTTTATCTTTTTTATCTAGTGTCAAAAATGCTATCACATAAAGTAGAATCCATTAACCTATTGTTAGGGGATTAACTGGTTAAGTGACAGGTCAAATACTAATAAGGTAATGGTCAGTCCATGTCACGTGATTTTTCAAAGTACGAGTTTTTGGCTATTATTAATACAAATTAACAAAGAAAAACTGATTTGATTGGTTAAAAATAATTTACGGCAAGCGTGGGTCTCCGAATGGAATTGCGCCCGCTCCTCGGCCATTCTATTCGGAGACGTTAATAAAGTTGTATCGTTTTTAATTTCATCCACGCTTTGCTTTTTCATATTACAGGTATGGTAAAAATGTTTTTATTTTGTTAAGTTATTTTTCTCAAAATTATTTTGAAATTGTTAATTAATGATTTATCAACATTTGCCATTAATTTCTGAAGTTTACAAAATTTGAGCTTTCATTAAATATCTATAGATAGAAAATTACTTTATTTTAAAAGTATTCTATTGTGTTGAGATCAGGGCATTTATATTTGATATATAAATGTTCTTTTGAGTTTTGCTGTATTTTTGTAGTTAGTACTAGTTATATGTAGATATGTAGGTTTAAAGTTTGGCATGTTTTACCGCACATTAATTTTATGCCGGAAATATAACATCTTCGCTAGCCAAGGGTTTCCGATCCGATACCTACTCTACAACCCTTGGCAGATTTAGTCCTATCAAACGGGAACTTTGATTGCGCCGCCTATCGCCGTAATTGAGTTAAGTCCCTTGAAGCTCTTTAATATTTGTCCAATGAAAATAGCTGTAACATACGTAGATCAATATGACGTTTGAAACAATATGACGACCTCCATCTGGTATATATCCAAACAACTTCATACAGCTGTGGGCAGTGGGCACGCCTCAAAAGTGGTAGAAAGTATCGTTCTTCGTGGACTTTTAGTCAAGAGTTTGACACTACTTTCTACTTGTTGCCGTATCAATTATTATCAATGAGCCGTGACATTTGATTGGCTTAAATTGATGCATCTAAAATGCGGAACACGGACTTATGTGGTACTTTCAATAATTCTTGAAAACATGTATAATTAAAAGAAAAAAATTCAAATCAATTAATCCCTTGTTTTTTAAGCATAGATCACGTCCTAACTTTCATCTATTGTAAATATTGCTTTTATTTTGTGCAGAAAACACGAACAGACTTTAATTCAGCCGAAAATCGTCGATTAGTAAAAACCTTGCTAAGACTCGGACTTCGCAGCCAATCAAATTCGTTTGCGCAAGTTCTAAAATTTTCGGCCAAATCTGCCAAGGGTTGTAGAGTAGGTATCGGATCGGAAACCCTTGGCTAGCGAAGATGGAAATATAATGTCTTTGTTTATTTGACTCTATTATTATTATTGAACTCTCCAGTCGAGGGAGGTAAATTTAAATGTATCCAGTATAAACAAATGTTCGAGTTTTAGGATTTCGATTGGAATTTACATTGTTTAGATTTTTATAATATAGAGTGAGTATTTTTAATATTGTTTAATCACTCTACGAGTCACCAGATGTTAGGTAGGTTAGGGCACTCTTATTTGTAATGATTCGAGCAATTAACATTCATTTATTTTATTGTACCTGGTGACTTAATGCTGTGCATTCTATTCGGAGACGTTAATAAAGTTGTATCGTTTTTAATTTCATCCACGCTTTGCTTTTTCATATTACAGCGCACCCAAACCTACATTGGACCTGGTGGCTGGAAAGCAAAACCATATCTTAGGGTCTCTCATTACGCCAGCGAGTTATTTGATTAAATTCCCAAATTAAGTGCGGTCACCCAAAAGTGCGACACGACACTAATCTACTCAGGCACAAAACTGTTAAAACTTTTTGAATCAGAATTAGGAATGAAAATTGAATCTCTTTGGGTAAGAGGTTTAGATTTTACAGTTAAGATGTGTAATAAGATAAGCAACAAATTTTGGAAAGAGGTTTTACTTAATTGGGTA
This sequence comes from Saccostrea cuccullata, assembly GCF_032062105.1. Lineage (NCBI taxonomy): Eukaryota > Metazoa > Mollusca > Bivalvia > Ostreida > Ostreidae > Saccostrea > Saccostrea cuccullata. Next base: position 27,322 of record NW_026933006.1, read on the forward strand.
AAAATCATTGACTGCAGTGGTAGTCAAAATACATGTACTACTCAAATTCTTCATGAACATATATGGTTTAACCCAATAATTAAAATGAAAAATTCGTCTGTTTTTTTTAAAAGTCATTTTGATGCAGTCTTTGTTTTCATAAGAGATCTGTTTGACGTTGAAGGAAAATTTATAAGCCTCGAGTACCTCAATAATCTGGATGTACAAAGTAATTTTGTAGAGTGTGCAGGTTTAAAAATAGCTGTCACAAAGATATTGAAAAGTATTGATATTGAAAAAAGAGAAGAAAGTGGACCTTTTATCCCAAATTCAATTTACATTTTTTTTTATAAAAGCACAAATGGTGGTAAAGATATGTACAATATACTCATCAAGAAGAAAAAGCAAACAATTAAAGCATTAGAAAAATGGGAAAATAATGGAATATCTTTTGGCGAGTTTGAATGGAACAAAATTTTTGAACTACCATTTAAAGTGACAAAAGAGGCAAAATTTCAGTGGATGCAATTTCAGATCCTGCACAGGATTATTGCAACAAATAAATACCTTTACAAACTTAAACTAATTGATTCACCTGCTTGCTCATTTTGTAAACAAGAAATCGAAACAATTGCACATTTATTTTTTGAATGTTTCTGTGTAAAAAAAATATGGTGTAATATAGAGGTGTGGTTTATTAAAAAATTCCATTTAATTATTAATTTTGATAGAAAAGATATACTGTTTGCAAAATTCAACAATAAAAACATGTATAGATTATACAATATAATAATACTTACTGTTAAACAAATTATTTGTGCCAGTAGGTTTAAAAATATACTTAAATTAAGTATTGCAATGCTAGAATACTAGTTGAAAAGGCTATTCTTTTAAGAAATTGTGAATTTTCAGAATATGAAAAGAACTGGAAAATTATTTGTGATATGCTTTAATGTATTTACTTCTTCGAATTTATACTCAAATGTAAAAGTATGGTAAAATAGTGAAAACTGTTCCACCACTTCACCCTTTTTTTTTCTCTTTGTTTTTTTTTTCCTTCCTCCACCCATCCCTTTTGTTTACTTCTTTGTATATAAAGCTTTCACAATGAAGATTCATAATATACATGAATGTCATATATCTTTTGCAGCTTTATGAAATGAACTTGTATTTAGTATTTACCAAAGAGAATCTGTATTAAGTATAATATAAATTACATGGAAAAAAAATTGAAAGTATGTATTGAATGTAAACAGATCTATTGTACGTAGTCTGTAAATGTGAAAGCAAAAATAAATTCTATGAATTAAAAAAAATAACACTCTAAAAAACCTATCAATACCACACCAGGTTGTTTCAAAATATTCAGTACAGTCGGAAGGACATGGCTATACATAGCTAAAAAAGACCAAAAATGTTTAAAATTAGAAGAAATTGGAAGACGGAAAGCACTCATAATAGTGGTAGGTTGATAACGATTGTGACAACATTTGTCTGGAAGGGACGAAGAGGGATAAGTCAGCTTTATTAAAGTCAATTTCACCAGATGTTCACTATCTGCCTTTGATTCACTAAAGGATTCAAACTAAACATTTTTTATTCTACACAAACGTTTCTATCAGTTCATTCCTAAGTATATATACAGTAAACGTCTTTCTCACTGCAATGGAATACTATTGATTTTACATATGGATAAGTAGTGAAATATTTGCAGATTAACTTCAAAGCTAATGAAAAAGGGAAGATAACAGACAGTGATCGATCTAAAAATAATCTATAAATATTACAACATTTTGAACAATTAGGGCTTAAACATGAACTCCTTTTTATTGAGATTGGATCAGGTGTCAGTCTTATGTACTGATTAGGGGAACGAACATTCCGTAGTCAAGCCCAGTGGAAAAAGAAAGATTGACCCATTTAATCAACAAAGTTCAAAATATTCAACTTGGAGTACATTTATATAAAAATTTATTCTTAGTCAGAGTAGGATCAAAATATCAATATCTGTTTTGAAAATATATTCTCGGAAATTTCATTAAGCAACCATACCCCCTCCTAATCCCTCTATAAATAAATTGTAATGAACGTACGCGTTGATTGAAATTCGGAAACTTAGTATTGTAATTATCAAAACTAATTTTAAAAAATAATAGGAATAACAGCAATAATACAAATGTTCAGGAAAATTTTTGCTTTTAGTCTTTTAAGCTTATCTTCTTTAAAATTTAGATATCACCTTCTTTGAAGATTTATATACGAAAACAATCTCAGACACCCAATTCTATTTATGTTTTCTTAACAGTAAAGGAGATATTTCCGCTTACACGGATAAATCTAATATTAGCTAAGTTGACTTAATTATTTAATTAATCAACATTCTAGATACATTTCAGTCACATTAAGGATTGATTCGAGCCTTTCAATCATAACATTGACAAAAATGTATCATATTCACCACGATGCGTGTACAGTCAAGTAATTTGTAATGAGTAGTTTAATGTACATAATTTAAATTATTAAGTCTCCTATAACAATGATAAACTCTATATTCAAAATCCATATTTTTTTTCAAACGTGTTTTTATTCTTTTTTCACTAAAATAAGATATCAGTGTTACTTACTTGCAATATTTCAAAGTATTGAAAGAACTGAAAACCGGGCTTTAATTGCTCGAGTATCTTGTCTGATCCAAAAACATGAAAAATAGTACATAATTAATTCATTTCCTTTTGGCCATTGATTTTTAACAGGCAGAGTTTTTTATGATTGTGATGTAAAACAATTAATATCCCATACACCAGCAATTATGTAAACAGTCCAGACACCAAAAATATGTTATGAATTTTAAAATTTGATAAATAATTTCTCCAAGAAATCCTCCATATTTTTCTATTCAAAAGGATTTTTTTCTCATTATTTAAAAATCAGTCTTGGATTAGTTAAAACAATGCACATATGTATTTTAACATTCTTTTAGTTTCAAACAAAAAGGTACTTTTATCGCCAGCTATATGTAGAAACACTGATACATGTACATTGTCTAGCGACTTCACACATGTTAATTCTTTAAATTCCAATTCACTATACTATTAATTTATTAAAAATCAAAACTACTAACATCAAATCGACGAAAATGGTATGAAATATGAAACTCTTCAACAATTTCAACATTTCGAAAACCCCGCGCTATTGAAATTAGTTTGCCTACAATGTGCATTCAGCAGCGTATGTGAGCAAATTGTTATATCACGATTATTCGAAAAAAAGCAAATATCTAAAGTCTCTTTCAGTTTAATTCTCGAGCAAACATATTTATCATTAACTTCTCCAAAGATTGGTATGTTAACAATATACAGCTAAACAAAATTTTTAAACTCACATGGTTTTTCGCACAAATTAAGGTCACATTGTTATAATGCAAAAATGTGTGATGTGACAATAAAATATATTTTAAAAATGATTTATAACTTTATTTTGACCAAATCCCTTTAGATTAAACATAATTCACACATAATAATTGGTAGGATTTTTATGGCTCTTGGATAATATTTTATGAGAGTTTAAGAGTTGTTTTTTCATGGTTTCTCGTCAAATGCAACCGTCTTTGTATCCGTTCATTTTAAAGCCTAATTTTGCCTTGCCTTAATACAGAAAGTGTAGTTCATGTAACTTTTGTATTTCCTGTTTATTAATATGACACCAAAGTGCAAGATGACAAAAGTATTTCTCGACTGTTCGACTGCATTCCGTCTTAAAACATGGCATTTTACAGATTCACTTTATAAAATCTAGCAACATGAGAGATACCTTCCAACGCAAAATTTCAAAGTTTCAGACCATAAATGTAAAAGAATTTTCATTTCAATGTTTACAATTTACTTTGTTGAAAGATAAACAATACTTTATTATCCTATCCTTTTACATGGTTTCTTTATGCAGTTTTGTCATTTTTCGGCGCTCCATTTCGACAAAACCAAGACAAGCATGGAAAATGTGCAAACTACATAGTAAAATACTTATCTGTAAGAAGTCAATTTGAACATTTCAACCAAATAGTGTCAAAGAAAGTTCGATTTATTGATTTGTAAAACCTACGATAGAATCGTACTCATTTAACATCATACAATTTATAAACAAATTTCCTTTTAGAAAATTGACTTTCAAAACTTAAGATAATAATTTTAGAGAATATGCACCTTTCACATTAAATATTTAATGATATAAGGGTTATGTCTCGTACTGAACTTCGATAATTTTAAGTTTTATTACAAGAACAATGTGACCTTAATTTGTGCGAAAAACCATGTGAGTTTAAAAAGTTTGTTGAGCTGTATATTTATTCTTTTGAATATCGTCTCGCAATGGGACTATTTTGTTTATCGGAAACGCATGCTTTGGTGCTGTTTGGTTTTTTGTTTACTGTGCTATTTATAGTAAGACAGTCGATCATGATGCCTAAAGCTTCAGCTAAGCCCGGCAAAAAATAGATTAAGTACAATACTGTAGAGAGTATTTGGACAAACAGTTTATTAAGACATATTTACCAATTATGGTTAGTGGAATAATAAAAGATAGTATATCTTTGTGATACATAAAGATTAGCCTTCAAACTGGCCAGGTTAAATAGAAAATTTTACAAATTAGAACATAAATTTTGGAGATAAAAGTATACATTTTGACAGGTTTCAGTATAAATTATACAGATTAAAATGAACAATCTACAAAATAGAATAGAAAAACAACAGATTAAAATGTATATTTGAAATCTAATATCCATCTATAAAATTTACCCATTAATATGTACATGAATAATACGTATGAACAATTTCTAAAACGAGGTAAGTTATTGTCAAGCAAGTTGATGAAACAAGAATATCAGCAGTCTCGTTTAAAGTCATCAGCGTGATAGGGTAATATAAAATGGAGTTCTATATAAAACAGTTGAAAACATTGATTGTAAAGTGTTAAACATGGGATAAAAAGAATCTCCCATGATTTGTGGTTGGGTATGAATTAATTCATCTCCTTGTGTGTTTTTATGAAATACAAAATGCACAACGAGTTGGATAATAATCATATCAAACTACAAATCATGGGAAACCCTCTGTTTACATCATGACCGTATACCATCACCTATTGAATTAATATGCCAAATTCAATCATAAAGAATACGGAAAAAAAGTATTTGAGAATTAGGCTATAAGCTAGTGTTGGTCGTTCTTTTATAACAGTACATGTACCTAAAAGTCTACAAAGTTTCACATATCATAAGTATAAGGCAAAATGGGTATGATCAAGTGTTAATTTGTCATAAAAGCCTTCATATGTTACAGCGGTAACATCACAATTTTGCTACGATGCTCAACCCGTAGAATTCATCGATAAGATTATTTTCATCATAGAATAAAAAGGAAACATTCCAATTTCTTACAGAATCTCGCCTTCTATTATTGAGTTTGACTACTGTTTGCCTCAGCTATTTTGTCAATAGCCAAAATATTCATACAACTCTATTCAATGCTCAATATAGATAATCATACTTTTTACAATATAAAGTTGTCCCTCTTGTTGTAATAGTGGAAAGCAGACTGGCATATTTCCAAACCAATTTCAAAGACATTCACAAATGGGCACATGTGAAAAACACTCAAAATAACAGAGAAATTTCACATTCAATTTTTATTCACCTTTTATTATTTCAAATACAGAGAAGAGGATAAAAAATATAAAAAAAAAATTGTTACAATTGCATATATTTGATAAAGTATTCTGGTAAAAACATGTACATTCAATGACATTCAATCAAGGCAACAATGCAAATGAGAAATGAATATCGTATACAGTATGTATTGTAAATGTCTAAACATTGAATACAAGAAGAAAATATAAACAAAATGGCACCATATCACAGTGAAAGGTATTTTAATAACATATGACAAGATAAAACTACCAAGTGCCATACACATGTAGTTCTGGATTTTGGTCTTTGTTTAATAAACCACACCCCTGACATTGCTTCCGCTAATTTTGATTGATTCTCCTTTAACTACTGTTGGTTCGTAGCCATTTCGTCTGTTGTCGTGAGCATGCGCCTAAATACAATAAAATATAATATAGAGACAGCTTTGTCAACTAAGCACAATCTACAATCATCATTTTAATCCAATCAAAAGTCAAGTATTTTTTTGATGTTTTGTTTTAAAAACAATGTCTAAGCTACATCACGACTATTGCATAACAAGCGAGATCTTTCAATGACGCTTGAGACATTTTTAGCACAAAAACACAGAGGTAGTACAACTTTAGTGTGACAATAATTTGCATGTCACTCTGTCATTATAGAATCAAATTTCTAATAACGAGCAACAACCTTTTCACTAAAGTTCGTCTTCCTTTTATGTCTGCACACACAGAAGACAATGAGAGCGATGATGATGATGAGGAGCAGTGCCCCGCCCACCGCCAGCCCGGCCACTGCCTCGGCGGTCAGGGGGCACGGCCTTGTACCGTCCCCGCAGTGATCCAGTCCGGAACAGCGCAGGTTCTCGTTGATACACCGCTGGTTGTTACAGGTGTATTCATTGGATGCACAAGGACCTGAATTAAAGATATTTAATATTTTAAAGGTGCAAAGAAAAGAGCAGACGTTTCTCTAATATTTTTAACTGAATTTTTTTTTTCTTTCATAACTGCTTTGAAATCTAATACTTGAATTGTAAATTTTAATTGTAAGATTTGAAAGAATCAAAGAGATACATTACAAGATGAAAGAAGTATCCTGTCTTATTTTGTATACAACATATAACTAGTGCTAATTGTAACGGGAACCGTTACAGATGTTCCCCAAACGCTCCCCAACTTCATTTTGGTGCATCATTCCCTCTAAGCTTCATCAAATAAACTAAACTCTATGCATCTTAAACTTAAACAACGTTTTTCCTAAAGTATACCAAGTATATAGCAAATTTTTGCATTGCACGTGCGCACACTTGCATGCATATGCGGAATGACCATATCATTGTATCTACACTATTAATTTAAATGTACTTAATATCAAGGCATTCAAAAAGTATTCAAAAATACGCTAAATCAAGTGCGTTTGTATTTATACATATTGCACGTGCACGCACGTGCATACATATGCATGTTGACCATACCCTCTTGTAGGGGTCCATTACGACTATCTATGTTCTAAATCCCATCCTGTTTGGCTTAAAACGAAGGGAGTTATAGGCATTTAAAGTTTCAGCCAATCAGATTGAAGTGCACGTACATGCGCGTAATTTCATGAAAATTATTTTATATCATATCGTAGGATATCTTAATGCATGACTATGTTTTAAATTTCAAAGTATTTCGTCAAAAAACGAGTAAGATATTGAGATTTTTGTTTCAGCCAATCAGAGCGAAGCGCACGTGCATGCGCGTGAGTTCATGATAATTTGACCATGTCCTCTTGTCTATAATACTAATATATTCTTATATTCTGAGTTTCAACACATTTCATCAGAAAATAGAACAGTTACGACTATATCAATTATATTGGTCATTTTACATGTTGCACGTGCGCGCTCTTGCAAGCACGTGCGCGCAAAATGACCTTGATTCCGCAAATCTACATAACATGTCTACTTACCCTAAAAAGATTTTACTTACATCAGATGAACAGTTTACAAGATCATTCGCGGACAAATAAGTACCCAGGAAGAAGAAAAATAATAATAAGAAACAGAGTAAAAACAATATGTTCCCCAACTTCGTTTGGGGAACATAATAAGGGATACGGGAGCAAATCACTGACTTTAATAAATCTTAATGGACATCTTTTGACTATATTTACTAATGGGTAATTACTACGTATACGTCAATGTACGTTGCAAAATACACTTACCATCTTTGTAGGCAGTGATGAGGAGATCAAATCCCCTCCGTGCTACGTTGGTTTGACCACTGACAAATCTCAGAAGAAGGGGACCCTGTTGGGTCACGAAAGCCTGGGCTGGTCTGGACTGACCACAGATTTGCTGAGGTGTACCTATAAAGGAAAGAATATGTCGTTTATTTCTAATATTAGATATATGCTACTTTATAATCAATATTTCCATGGTTCCTCGTAGTATGTTTTCATTATTAATGAGTGCTTTTTTGGTGGTTATCTTAGTTATTGTTGCAATGCAATATTGTAATATCCTCATTAGAAGTACCATTGCAGGTACAAAATCTGATTCAGAGATTACAGTTCAAAATACCCGGTCAATCTTTAAAAGATTTACCTTGGAGAAGTCTAGCCGATTGGTCTTGTCCATCAATGGCTATCAGAGCGTCCACACACTGTCCAGTCTGTAACTGCTGGATGTCTACTTCATTAAAGCGGACGACAAGTTTTTTGCCCGGCGGAGGTTGAATGACCATGATACAGTTGATGTTTCGGGTATACGCAGGGTTTCTTGTGAGGCGAAGTCGGACTGCTTCGTGAGTTTCCGTGGCCAGATTAATAATATTGTTGACATTACATCTTTCTTCCATATAATCTATAAAAGAAATACAGACTCAAAATCAAATTTGAGAAACAGTAAAGCTGACGTTGACTAGTTTCAATCGAAATAATTTATAGGACTTCGCTTCGATGCTTAAACTTTTAATATAGAAACTTACATTCTGGAATAGCGTTGATAATTGTAAAGCTGGTTACAAAAAGCACTATTAAAGCCTCCACAACACAAAGCATCTTATTTGATACAGCATACATATTGTTATTCTGTTGAGAGCACTATATATATCGCACAAATATTATGGTATAACAAACGAGGTTCAATCAAAAAAGCGCACAATTTCTATTCCATAGCGAAAATAATTCTGAAAAATCAGTGGTCTTGTCCTTATACTTTCTAAGGTCGAAACTTTGATACCGGGTTATATTTACAGGTGGACTTATATATGTACATTATATGACTAATCTATTTAGAATTGATGGATGCGTAATGCAAGGAGCTACACTAACGGCTTATTCATTTTCGATAAATTGATCTGTGTCAATCAACATGTGAATGGAATTCTGGCGATGAGAGTTACTACAGATTTGTAATCAATTTAAATTGTTTTATGTTATTCGTCAGACATTGAACATGATACTTACGATGAGCAAGTCTATTACAATTTCAGGTCAATGTACTACTACGCATAATATTGTCAACAGAACCCTTAGGCAAATGGTATCAGCAGATTAAACATGTATTTTTCAGGCATGTATTTTTTGTAAAATTTGTTCAAAACATACCCTGAGGCACATTTTTTCCACTGTAAGACGTGTGAAGTAAACACCAAGAATACGTCATTTTCTAAGTATTGGTGGGTTAATTGTCTTGTGCAAAGAGGACATATGAAAATCTGTGTGATTTTCTCATATATGCTCATTTACAAAGCATTTAACAGTCAATGTATGATAAAACTGTTATGATGGTCATTTAAAATTGAAGTTAATTTTTCTTTTACTTTAAAATCGTTTAATATTTGCGAAGTACATGTACATTAAAATATGAAGTCATGATTTCACCCTCAACTATTTTTTCCCATTAGTAAATAATGACATACTTAATTTTTCAAAGAATGGATTGATGTGTATTTCTGTGATCAGATGTAATATTTTTAGTTTTCATTTCGGTTTTGTCTATTTCAATTGATTAATTAATTCTTTTTTATTGATTAATTGGTTTCATTTATTGTTTTATTTTTAATTGACAATATGCATATTAAAAAAATAAAATTAATTAAAATATAACTACTGATTAAAAAAAATTTTCGAGACTTATAATCTTAAATTCGATAACTTGGCTTTCGAAAGTCTTCTGATACGATAATTTTTAATAAATAAATAAAAAATATATATATATATATATATATATATATATATATATATATATATATATATATATATATATATATATATATATATATATATATATATATATATATATATATATATATATATATATATATATATATATATAGAATATTAAGAAAGTTTTAATTGAAATATTAAATTAAAAATATTAAATTAATAAAAATAATCCACTGCAATTAATCTACACTTTATTTTAATACGATATATATAGAAAAAGAATATCAAAAATTCAAACGATTATCAAGCTAAGAGGCCTCAATTCTAACCCATATAATTACATGTAGGATCTAGAATTACGGTATTATAGCATTGATCCGCCAAATCAAGGCCGAAAATGGCTAATCAAAGTTTATGGGTATACTTTCAACGATGAACTGAATGGTCCTTGTTTATAAACAATTGAGTGTCCATATTTAATGAGATAATAGCAAAAGGATAAATTAGGGACGGGATGTGTTTTCGGTTTTGTTTTAAATTTACACACTCATGGGAACAACATTGTCAAAATCTTCAACGATACACTCCCAAAAAAATTGTCCACGTCCTGACTCGAGACTAAAGATAGATTTTTTGTTAAAATAATTCTTGGGTTAAATCAACAAAAAATTAAGGTAGAGCATATGAATGATAAATATGACGGGTATGTTATTCCGATAGTCCATTGACCTCTCCGTTAGTAATCAGATCTATTCATAATGAGAGAGAGAGAGAGATTCATTAATTAAATATATATGCTGTCCATATACATGTACATACATGTGATGAAATTCCTGCGAAATGAGATGTATGTCTGTATTCCTCCCACTGGCTTTCAACAAGGGGGCTATCAAATTACTACAAAACAAAACCAACGGAACTTTGAAGTTACTTGGTAGTATTCTGCACCCTGCTTGACTTTCAGACGACAAGTCAGACATATTGTGGGTGGTCTTACCAGGGTTGTGTTTTTTAAAAACCAAAACAATGTCTCTTTCATTGTTATCAGATGTAGTAAAGATAACTCCATTGTAGGCGACTTTATGTTTCATTCAGAAAGTTTACTAAATCTTCGCAGGGGAGCACCAACGCAGGTTACATGTATTTGTATAAATATGACGGAGGAGCACACTATTTCCTCAGAAAATCAAGTTTACAAAATCGATTTTTCAAAGTTTTCCTACAATATACACTTATTTTATCAAGCTGCTGAAATTCTACCATCGTTGAAAGAATATTACTTCTTTATTTATTGATTCAACAGCCTTAAAGGGACATTTTCTTCAACACTTTCTTTTAGTGTTTTCATTCAATGTTTATCGCCGAAAAGACATTTCGTTTTTTTCTCTAAGGATATAGAAAATTTAACACCTTCCAAACAAAAATTTCTGTTGCGAGGCAAAAGGAATCTGATCGGCATGGCGATAGTTCTCCCAAGAATCAGTGCCCAGTTCAGTGTTTTTCTAAAGCAGGAGAGAGAAGAGGAAACATCATTGAATGATTTTACTTCAACATGCAGAAAGAACACATCCAGAGAAGAAGCAATCGGACTGTTTGGATGGCCTTCTATTCATTCAAACATTATGCAATGCAATGAATACATCTATTCCAGTAAAAAAGAGGATAAATTTTGAAAAAGGCAACATAATATAAATTTTCTTTCTCCCAAAGGTAAATGAAAGACTAAAAGCACGGAGAAGTTCATTTGACAATGGTCTTGAATATTATCAGATGTGAGATTAAATGTGATTTATTATTTATTTATTTATATGAATATTATTTATTGTTCAAATGCCAATATACGGGTTGTTTTCAACTTGATTCGTTGGAATAAAATTTCTATTAAAAAAATTCTGAGATTCATACTTTGCAAATGGGAAATTTGGTTTTCTTTTTTGAATTCAGCGAATCTGGAAGAGTGGTGTGATAAGAAAATGAACGCTCAACAATAGGTAAAATAATTATTTTTATGATATATTATATAATTATGTAACGTTTATTTGTGAGTCTATTTCACACACTATGACATTTTTACATCTACATGTAACTGAAATGCTTCGACTTTAATCATTAGGATTGTTTGCTGTAGTAATTTAATTAATTCTTTCATTATTTATCTCTTATTTTGAAAAAGGATTAAAAACTTTCATTTGAAACTAAGTGATTCAAAAAATTATACTGTTTACGAGTCATATTATGTAGACGTAAAACAACCCGAGGCAAAATTGTACAATTTTAGCTATGGTTGAATAGCAAGAAACTATTTTGTAGCTCATTAGATGGTGACCAATGCGAGTAAAACATTAACCTTATAATACTCAGTTACATTCTAAACTAGAAGTACTGTGAACACTGAGCTCTCTAAATGATACATCGACCTCCTATATGAATTTTAAAGGGACATGGACACATTCAACTGAATTTTTAAACCAAATGTAATGCTGCTAATTCCTAATACAAAGGCATCATCTAATGATTAGCAAAAGTTTGAACATCATTTATTGATTAACAAACGAGATACATTACTTCAAGTTCTTCAAAATGTAAACAGGGCTCGTGCCTTGTTTTTGTTTACATATAGAAAATATCTTATTTAAAACAAAATGAAATTCAGCAAACCACTAGAAACTGTCGAATTGTATTCAGAATTAACTTGTTTAATAAAAGTATCTGCTTTGAACGAACATATATATTAACCTGTAAACGAAAACATGACAAATACCTTGTTTACATAACAAAGGTTTAGAGCTCTAAATCTGACTTGTATCTTTACAACTGAAGTTCATATTTTTGATTATCATTAGAAATACCTTAGTTAAGTATTGGTAAAAATGGAAAAATAAATTAGAATTTTTTTGGCTGAAACTGTGTCCATGCGCCTTTAATGGAAAATTCATGTTTTGCTCTGGGGGCTCAAAATAAATTTCGGATCAAAAAGTAAGATCGAAGTTAAACAATGGTATAAGTACGAATGAATCTGTGAAGTATCATTAAATTTAATTTAGTGGTATAGGAGGAGTTGAGGATAAGAGATGGGTACCATTCAGTATTATGAAAGCATGGCAGTGTGAATGTTTCGCTATGGGAAACCCAACCTGTAAGTCGATTCAAAAAGTAAGAAGGATATTCACAATGGCACTATGTAACAAAGAATCTTTGAAAGTCTCATTAAATTTCACTAGATTTCACTATTTACTTTCCCACTTTTTATTCAAGGATGGGGTGTTAAAACGGCATTTATTGCATATTATTAATTGCAATAGAAACTCTAGAGGTATGTTTTGTGAGCAATAAAAATGATAGCCCCCGCCTCCAAATGTGTTACAGTATTAGATTTATTAATTTATTTAATAAATCTGTAATATATTTCATGTTTTTAATTTGTAAATAAATGTATTGCTATAAAATATTTAAAGGTCACCCAGGTATAACAGGCAGTACCTGTACTTAATTATTATTGGCTTGGGTTATGAAGGTTCTGGTCTTTGGTTGGAAGTATTCATCATTTTCATTGGTTTGGACTTTGTAAGGTTGAATTTTATTGGTTTTATTTTTTTCCCTCGAAAAGTTGTTGTTTGTTATGGTCATTCTTTGTCCAGTCTTTCAGTAGAGAGGGCTATATTTACAAATTTGCTAATTTAGACTTTTTACATTGATTAAGACGACATTTCTCTCAATTAAGGTAAGCTTACACTTATATATACTAATTTTAATATGATTTCTAATATTTGATTTAACTGTAAAGTCTGTAATTTTGCCAAAATTAATTCCATAGCACTTGCACAGTCAGAATCTGATTTGAGAGATAGTATTTAAGAGTAACTGTTTTATTGATACAGATAGTAGTTTTTAATTTAAATATGTAGATAATTATATGTTTACATATGTAAACTATGATAATTTGTAGTGTTTTGATCTGGACCATGTGAGCCATATAATTCACACTCTTATGAAAGGGAGAGGCTCGATCCCATAGATTGGTATGATATTATTGTTTTATATATTTTATGACAATTCTGAAAAAGTAAAGTCTGTGTAGACATTATTGTAACATTTAGATCAGTTTTGTTGTATAAAGATTTTATGATTTTTCAAAGAGTATAATATTGAAAGGGAGCATTCATCTATTTGATAATGTGTAATTCATGTGTAAAGTTACCTCCCTTTATGCAGCGTATCTGTTAACCGCAGATTGTAAATATTATACTGATACGGATATATTAGAATATTTTTATGCTATGTATTTATTATTTGTTATTATAATTTTCGGGGCATTTTCCTATTTTCCTACTGTTCCATAATATCCTATGTGTTCATCCGTGTGTGAATGAATAGAGATTATATGAACCCTGAAACGAACTTACTTATACTTCCAATACCGTTACATATGGTTATAATGGCAAAGTCCATGTTTTGCTATGGGAAACCCAAATAAGAGTCTGATCAAGAAACAAAATAAAAGGTGCACAGTGGCATTATGTAATAAAGAATCTGTAAATCTATCATTAAATTTAATTCAGTGGTATAGGAAGAGTTGCGGATAAGAGATGGGTATTCTTTATTATAATATTAAAGAAGGAATTTTTGTATCTATGTTCTTCTCTAGAAAACCCAAAATAAGTGTCCGATCAAAAGGTAAAAATAATAGGTTCACAATGGACTGTGTAACCAAAATCTCATTAAATTGCATTCAATTGATAAGAGAGGGTTACCTAAAAGTGTAACGGACAGATGGACGGACATCCCGATCACTATAGATGAATACCCTCCCACTTTATTGCTTATCTGATAAACAGATATGTTCATTATACATGTTCTTTCTTCGGTTTTGAGGCCTGATGGACTACTGACAACATCCGACTCGGTAAAGACTCGATCGTAGATTATCAATTAAACTTTGTTTAAAATATACTTTACATTAAAGTGAAAGAACGTTATAACTCAGTTTCATACACATATATTTATTATTTACAGAACCCTGACTTGCAAGAACCAATGGGATTTAAATCTATATTATCGGTAAATGTATTGATCAGCTAATTTTTTTTCCTCCATACTTTCTACTATTAGCTATTAACAAAATCACAGTTTTGTCTTTCCCTGATTGTTATTTTTGAAAGCATATACATGTATAAGCATAAAACAGCTATTCATGAAATGCACTGCACAGCAATACCCGTTCATAATATAACTTTATTTCTTAAATAGTGTTATATGAGAAATATTAGGGAATGAACGATGCAGGATTCGAAGTGCGACACATGATGCACATGAGTGGCCATAAAAACGAATCCTGTGTAAGGAGTTATAGCCGAGAATGCGCTACTTACCAGAAGGACACAATGAGTAGAGCTTTGTCCAATCTGATCGTCCCACAAACGGAAAGAAATGACACTGTTCAGGATACAGGATCCAGCCACACCAACTTTTTATTTTATAGATCTCTGAGTCATCCTTTTTAAACAATGGTTTCAGCACTGAAAGGCGGATATTAGCTCTTAATTATTTTATATGAATTTTTTTTGTATTTTTTCAAAGAAAATGAAAAAAATTATTTATGTTGCGTTGGTTGCAGAAATAACTTGCCGAGTTGACTAAGCTTGTTTTTTGACCAGACAGGCAGAACCAGTAACACAGTGTTGAATTGAAAAAATGTCATTTATTCATAAAATGACGAATATGAAACTAGTACAAATATTGGGGGTCAGAAAGGACTAGAAAAATTGACAAACAAAGTGTTATCTTCAATAAGTATTATGCAATCTGACCCCCAGCAAACATAACCTAAAATCACATGAAAATCAACTCCTCAAATCCATACAAAACACAACCTGCCTGTCCACAAAAAAGATGGGTTATCTAAAATATACAGGCCAGGCAGGAGAAAACAACTGAAAACTGAGGAGGTAGTTCTGGGGTTGGATGGAGGGTAAACTAATTTTCGTTGAAATTTCTGCGTGGCTTCTCCTTTCAGAAGAAAAAATACAAAATGATAACACGAGGTGAGAAGCCACGCTGATTGGCTAAAAATTTCTGTGGTTTGGGTAAAGTTAGGTACACTGTACCTCCAGGCAGGAGAAAACAATTGAAAACTGAGGATGTAGTTCTGGGGTAGGATGGAGGGTCATTTTCGTTGAAATTTCTGCGTGGCTTCTCCTTTCAGTAGAAAAAATACAAAATGATAACACGAGGTGAGAAGCCACGCTGATTGGCCAAAAATTCCTGTGGTTTGGGTAAAGTTAGGTGCACTGTACCTAGCCGGGTTGCTAAGAGCTAAGTATGAGTAAGACTTGAGAGCATGAAAAAATCAATAAAATTACAAATATTGGATATGAATAATACAAGTCACATAAAGGTTATTATTTTTGTCTTATATAAATAATAACTTATTTATATCCATATCCAAATAAGTTGTTTTCGAGTTAAAAATTTGCTGTAAATGAATGCATCATATGAATATCTTATAAAATATGTAAAGAAAGCCTGGTTAGACATTTTAATTTAAAAAAAAAAAATATATTTATGAAAATAAAACATATTATTTGTGAATACTTTTTAAACCTATGGTTAAAAACACCTTAAAACTAGTCACAACTAAGGACAACATGTTTGTCAATCATATTTTTAAAAGAAATTGAAATGAAATTGAGAAATTTTTGAGAAATTATTTTTTAAATATTTGGACCTAACTCGAACAAAATTAAACTGATCCCGATCAAAATTAACACAAAATGAATAAAATGCTAATTTATTTCCTCTTCATGTATTTACAATGAAGAAATCTATTTTATTGTAAGGTTCAATAATGTTTTAACCCTTAAAACACCTAATCGGACTACTTTTCTTGGGGAAATGTTATTTATTTCCAATAGTTGTACAATTATACGGAAGCCCGTTGAGAGTTCAGAGAAAGAAATATTTTTTTTCTGCGTTTAAACGCAATAATTATTGCGTTTAGACAGAAAACATTGTGTTTAATCGCAATAATTATTGCATTTAAAAGCAAAACATTGCGATTAATCGCAATAATCATTGCCTTTAAACGCAAAGCGCTTTGCGTTTAATCGCAAAAGATTGCGTTTAAACGCAATAATTATTGCGATTAAACGCAATGTTTTGCGTTTAAACGCAATAATTATTGCGATTAAACGCAATGTTTTCCATTTAAATGCAATAATTATTGCGATTAAACGCAATAAAAAATATTTCTCTCTCTCTGAACTGGCCTCAACGGGCTTCCGTAGATGCATTCAATTACAGCAATTTTTTTTACAAGAAAGCATCTAATTTGGATGTAAATATTTTTTTCATTTTCTTTGAAAAAATGCCAAAAAAAATCATATAAAATAATTAAGAGCTAATGTCCGCCCTTTCAATGCTGAAACCATTGTTTCAAAAGGTTGACTCAGAGATCTATAAAATAAAAAGTTGGTGTGGCATTCCTTCTTAAAGAGTTGACTGGTCAGTGTTCCCATACATCTGGTACTGCATCCATTCTTTTTTCTTAGGGGTTACAGACACATCTATGCCTCCTTGTCAGTTTTTAGCTCACCTCAACCGAAGGCTCAAGTGAGCTTTTCTGATCAAAATTTGTCCGTTGTCTGTCGTTGTCGTTGTCGTCGCGCATCGTCGTAAACTTTTTACATATTCATCTTCTTCTCAAGAACCACTGTGCCAATTTCAACCAAACTTTACACAAAGTATCCTTGGGTGAAGGGGAATCAAGTTTGTTCAAATGAAGGGCCAAGTCCTTTTCCAAGGGGAGATAATTATGAATTGATGAAAAATTAATGGAAACTTTTAAAATCTTCTTCGCCGGAACCATTGGACCAGAAAAGATGAAACTCATGTGGAAACATCCTCAGGCAGTGTAGATTCAAGTTTGTTCAAATCATGACCCCCAGGGGTAGGGCGGGGCCACAATGGCCGATCACAGATTTATATAGGAATATATAGGAAAAATCTTTAAAAATCTTCTTCTCCAGAACCACTGAGCCAGGAAAGATGAAACTCATGTGGAAGCATCCTCAGGTAGTGTACATTCAAATTGTTAAAGTCATGACCCCCGGGGATAGGGCGGGGCCACAATGGACGATCACAGTTTTACATAGGAATATAAAGGAAAAATCTTTAAAAATCTTCTTCTCCAGAACCATTGGGCCAGGAAAGATGAAACTCATGTGACAGCATCCTCAGGTAGTGTAGATTCAAGATTGTTCAAATCATGACCCCCGGGGGTAAGGCGTGGCCACAATGGCTGATCAAAGTTTTACATAGGAATATATAGGAAAAATATTGAAATATTAGTCATATCTTTATGTAAGCATCCACATGTAGTGTTGATTCAAGATTGCTCAAGTCATTTAGGGAAGTAGGGGTTGGATAGGGTGGGCAACAATTGGGGATCAAAGTTTTTCCTAGAAATATCAATGAATTTTTTTTCCCAAGAACAGAAAAGCCATGTTTAATCATATTGATATTGAGGCATTCTCAGGTAGTAAAAAGTCATACTGGTTCAAATTAGGGCTCCTAGGGGTAGGACTGGGTCACAATGGGGGAGGGGGTTCAAACGAATAAATAGGAAAAAAAAATGATCTGCCTCAAAACAGCAAAGGCATTTGTTGTATGGAAGCATCATCAATCATCAAGTAGTTGGTAGTTTAAAATTCCAGACACCCCTCCCCCATGTAAACTTCTCAATACTGAGGTGATTTCTGCTTTATTTCCTAGCCAATTTGCTCAGGTGAGCGATGTGGCCCAATGGCCTCTTGTTTTGTTTAGTTTCATGAGACAAAACAGCGTACTCTTGTCCATTTTCATCGAAGTGAAATTCAGATGAGTTGACCTTAAGTTGCTCGTGAAACTCAAGTCCACTGCTAACAAACTGAATGGCGCTTAAAAACCAGATATGGAATCTTAAAGACACAGAAGCTGAATCTCCATAAAGGTATGCTGAAATTTTATCGAGATCATTTTTAGGAATAACAGCCTTGTGCTTTGTTGGTCGAGAGAGCCCTTCTTGTAATTTTTTTTTAGTTTTCCGTCTAAGACATTATTGATACCCCTAAATTCTCTGTCACGCACTATGTAAAACTGACGTCCAGTGTCGTGGACATGGCGATTAATTGCTGATCTTATGCTCTTGTATGTATTACATGTACTGTGGTATTCTATTGCTTGTTTTTTTTTGTCATAGATTGTGATCTTTTTTCATTGGGTTTAGGTGTAGCCTCTGCATAAAATTTTTCAAGTTGTTTATTCAGCTCAGTAGCGGAAATTTTGTGGAAATCAGTTGGCAGTCCCAAAGCTTCAACACTTCATTCTACAAAAAGGGGGACCTCTTTTTATCAACTTATCAAGTCAAATTTCATATTAATCCAGATAGCTTAATGGTAAGGCAAACATGCAATTTGTGTGGGGAATTTGGGTTCAAGTCCCAATCTGGATATCAAAAATGATGATGACGTGATATAATTTACATTTATAAAAGTTAAAACATGCATTTACCTTGAAACAAATTTACTCCTCAATTTGTTTTAAACTTTGTAGCTTTTGATTGCCTTTTTTCTTTCAATTCCTGCAGCTCTGTTTCATTAGCAGTTTTGAATCTTTTTTCCTGCAGTCTAATTCTGGGTTTCTAAGCATAGTTACCTCTGTTTTTATAGGATTTAAAACCATTTCCATCTCTTCCTCAGCCTAATTTCTAGATGTTGATACATGAAGTTCCCCATCAAAGATTTGATAAAGGGTTTCACCATCAATTTCTTCAATTTCAACATTTTCTCCTACCCCCAGCATGTCAAAATCTGCCATTGTGAAATATACAACAAATTACAACTCATATAGTTCCATCTTATTAGTGCCTTGACTATTTATTTACATAATAATTGTGTAATTTACTTTAAGATGGCATGAAGAAAAAATTAAAAAAATTTCTTTAAAAATATTTTTTATTTCTTTTCAATGATTAACATTTTACTATAAACTATAATGTAAACAGGAAGTTATGGTAAAAAGTAGTTCCAGCTCAATGTTGCCAAGGGGGCGTGGCTCTATACCTACATTCTTTATACTATATAAAACAAAGTCATGTGACTGTCTAGTCCAATCAAATTAGACTATTTAGACTAAATAAAATTATTAAAAAATACCAAAGGCATATAATAATTGGTTATATCAAACAGAATAAAACATATTATGTTAGATACAGAGACACATGTAACAAAACTACAGTAACTATAAATGTTTATAATATTATGCAATGAGGTTACGTATGGCATAAAAATGTACGGTAAACACAATTACGTATTTCACATCTAAACAGAGTCAAAGATGCATGAGGCGACATCGACTCAGTGTCAAAGATGTGGAAATACTAGTATACTACATTTAATAATACTATAATCAGTCTCTCCATTACTAAGCTTACTTGCTGGAGTATTAAATACACAAATATATTTGACTTTCTTTATGTTGTACCGTTATCAATTGTGGCAGTTTTTCTAAAAGATTTTGAAAACACATTAAAAGGTTTAAAACAATTCCTTAAATTACATTGTTTGAACGTCACTGAACGTTTTAGAACACAAACACTGAGCTGCCTTATTAAAGAGCATTCTTAAACCCGCAGAAAAGATTTCCGATCCTTTTGGTACAAGTGTTTCGAAAGGGACATCACTTCTTTCAGCATTCTGTGGTAAGTCGTCGAGTACAGAACAAATGATTTCAATTATTTCTTCTTGATCTGGACTAACTTTGATTAATTGAAATAATTTTTGATGAATACCAGATTTGTTTTCTTTAATAACATCCCAAGCACTTTTTTCATCGCTGTCTGCCTTGTCATAAGGGGAACAGTTATGTAGTAAGAGTATACATGCTCGAATCAATCTCTCCAGTTCAACAAATATGCTCCTTTTATTCAGATATTTAATCATATTGTATATTGGAGATCTACCTGTTTTATCTAGCATCTCATTTTTACAGAGTTCTTTATCAAAACCAAGCAAAATCTGCATGCAAATTATTCTGCTGTGATTTGTTACAATGACCGCTCTGTGCAGAACTGTCAAACCAGAACTGCTTTCAAGATTCAAAACATTTGTAGGAATGTTGTAAGAACCAAGAAGTTTCGAAAGAATGAGAGAACATTTTTTATCATTTTTCTCAGCTGCAACACAATGATGAAAAACAGAATAACCTTTGCTGTCTACTTTTGACAAATCTGATTTTGCCAACAACAGGTCAATTGTTGAGCCCCTGTCTTTGTCACAATATACAGCAATCATCAATGGCGTTCTTTTGTTTCTGTCAAGAGTATCCATGGATATTCCGTCCTTTACAAGATGTTCGAGGATTGCCTTGACATCACCATCTTGTCTGTTGGATGAAATTATTTCATGAATAAAACTCTGCCTTTCAGCGAACAATACCTTTCTAATATCTGATGAATTTTTGATGTTGTGGATTGTATCATTCAGGTCTCTTGGAGACTTTAAAGAAAATTCTCCTAGTAGCGAAAAGTATCGATTCAATAACGGCTCATTCAAGATGTGCGTATCTACAAAATTTAACAGCATGGCTGAAAATTTCAACAGTCCATATCGACCTGCCCAAAATGTAAGTCGCAAATGTTCATGCTGACAGTCGAATACCGTTAATATTTTTTTCAAAGTTGTTTCATTTTCTTGTAATCTTCTTCTCATGATTTTTAAAATAAATTCATTTTTCAGAATGGTACACCTACAAACGTCTTCCAAATTTCCAGCTTCCAATTCCCTTATCAATCTGTCACTGATAAAAGAGAATTGTGTTTCTGTGTAATCCGAAAATTCGTGTGTTTCATATGCAATGACAGCCAAAGGAAAATGTTCAACAACAGTTTCAAAGTACTCGTCAAAAAGATAGGAACTTACTGAATCCAAAACAAGCGAGTGACAAAACTTATAGGTGCCCTCCTCTGTTTTCAAAAAGAAAAGTCCAAGAAGCTTTGTTGCAGAATTAGATACACTCTCATATTTCAATTTCAGTCTATTGACTATATGGGAATCTATGACCTTCTTGCATGTTTCTGGGAAGGCTAGCTTTGCCACAGCTATATCGTCTGGTATATTTCCGTTTCTTTCATATATTTCACGCAAATACACTATGATGAGTGCTGTGAGTATGCTTTTGCTTTTATCGTTTTCTACATACTCTTTCAATGAATCTTTGAAAAATACCTTTGGACTTTCGAAAAACTCCTTTCCTTTCTTACGATATTTTTCTTCTCTAGCGTACAACTGGGCAGCGAGAGGAAATCCAACAACTGTACTTGCAGATTCAACATTTTCCTGAACATCTTTATTAATTGATTCATACTTGATATTCAAATGTTCACTAGCGTATTTCATTTGTTTCCGCAAAATTTTAATTTTTTCCCTCTTATTTAATTCTGATTCAAGAATTAAAAAGTTTTTTGAAAATATTGGGAGAGTTAGTAATATCGATGGGATATGAAACGCTGTAACAACCAATCTAATTCTGTGAGCTCCTCTGCGATGTATCTCACGTGCTTTTTTCATCTTTGTGTATAGCACCTCAAAAGCAGCTTTCCATTTCAGCATATCAGGGTTATCAATATCTAAATCATCCACTAGAAAAATGACCGATGATGCCCCTTCACTCTTACATTGATATAGATCGGTAAATTGTGTTACTTTCATTATGTCAATACCTGTCAACTCGTAATACTTTAATAACAAATGTGTTGCAGCTGCTGTTTTGCCACAACCAGTTGGTCCCTCTATGACTACTACTCCATTTTCTTTGAAGCAGTTCTGTATCTTCTTATATAAGGACGTTTCAACGTAGTACTCGTCAAATTCCCGATAGCTCTCAAGATGTTCCTTTGCTTGAGCTAAAATAAAATTCGTTGTAAATAACAAAAAAACCTTTCTAGCAAATTATTTTTATTCTTTTTCAAATCAGATCAATTTCGATTGGATTGAATACCAATAAAGTGAGGTGAAACTTAGAAAATGGTAATGATATTAGGCACAATTAGAGGACCAAGTGTTTGTAAAATGTAAATAAAATCTAGAGAAAATTTTAACAAAGACTTTTTCCGATGTTATATTTTAATGTTTAGCTGTTTGTAAGCTTTTTTTACTAATAAATATCAAAATGTAACAAAAAAGCGATTAATAAAGAACATTTTTGAATTCATCTTTTAAAAAAAGTCACACCTCCCCTAACAAAAATTACTCTTAAGTAGTTAACTATAGGTTACTGTATTTAACTGCAGTAAAACTTTGATGCATGTACTTTGTTTTACTATGAAACTTTACTCTGGAAGATTTGTAAAATTTAAACGCTAAAAATATCTTCAATTCGATAGCTGTGATGTAACATTTGAAAATAATCTGTTAAAATACAAGTTATAGCTAAATTTAATTGTTAAATTGTGCATATATGAATTGGAGGAAAACAGTTTTGATTTACAATACTAATAATGAATGTCTTTAATTTACCGTATGAGCAAATTTGATATTTAATTTAACTATATACGAAGGATGAGGTTTGTTTTTTTAAGTAGTATACAGAATTCATATTATCATCATTATATTATTATTAAAATCACAAACCTTTGATATCTTCTTGTCTTGTTTCATCATGAAAATCTGTATGGTAATAAATAGTTTACAACAGAGAAAAAGGACTGAAATATTCAGTCATCAGTTGATTCAGTTTTTTCTCTTATAAATGAATAACCAATTTTGTAAGGTTAAAAATGTGCAAATTCAGAAAAAAGCGGTGCTCAGATTTGCAAAATTTGTTCCATTGAAAACAGCTAAAATTTAATTACATGTATATGATTCCAAATAAAACTATCTTTAAACAACATCAATCTTAAAGGAAATTGGTACGTAAAGGCCCTGTCACACCAAGCTGCGTGCAAACGGAGTCATTACAATGTTGTAAAAATTTTAAAATCGCCGTAAAAGCGCGATAGAAACGCAGTGACATCTCCAAGGATTCCGCAACGTCTCCGTGAGGTCTCTGTGGAAGCGCAGTGCAATCATGCGCGTCTTCACGGCGTTCGTACGGAGCTCCCACTATGTTGTTGGAGATCTCACCGCGCTGCTGCGGCGATCATACTACTTTTCTACTGCGATCTTATCAGACCGCGATCACACGACGCGTACTTTGTGCATGCTCAAAGTGATCGCCGTCCTCTGGCGTTAAGGCCCTGTCACACCAAGCTGCGTTCACACGGAGTCATTACGGCGTTGTTAAATTTTCAGGAAAACTGCACAAATTTCTGTAAAATTTTCATAATATGAAGATGTCACGGCGTCCCTACGGCGACGGACGCGATCCTACGGCGATCTCACGGCGTTCTACTGCGTTCCCAAGGAGATCTCTCGGCGATTGACTGCGATTCCGCGGAGTTTTCACGGCGCGTTAGGAGTTTTCACCTCGTGTTCACGGCGTTCTCACTGCGCTGGCTGCGTTCACAATACGTTCACAATGCGTTCTATACTCATTGATTTAAATTCTTAAGGAATGTAAAACATTTTTGTTTAAAGATTTAAGTTACACGATGAAAAAACTTCTAATCATGCCAAGAAATATTCTTATTGATTAAAAATGTTCTATTTACATAATTTAGTACTTAATTATAAATAGTTTTATTATTAAATTCCCTTTTTTAAATTTTATCGGTTCAGATGTGTTGTTAGATTTTCTTTGATTTTATTATGAATGTAAAAAAAAGTAAACACACTGAAAAGTTTTCTACAAAATTTAAGTGAAACAACAGAACAAGTTCTGATGTAATTTTCTCTTCCATTTTTGTTTTCACTCAAATGCTCCTAGTGCAACAAATACGTTAGAATAATTGCTGAACAAATATGATCCCATCGCTCTTGTTTTGTGAGCAGGCTGACAACGCCCTAACAACGCCGTGAAAGCGCATTGTGATCGCCAACGGACGCTGTAGAAACGCCATGGGAGCGCAATGATCGCAGTGACGACTCCGTGTTGTCGCCGTGTAATCGCAGTCCAAAAAATCACAAGACGATAAATCTCATTAGAAGCGCCGTAAAAACGCGATAGAAACGCAGTGACATCTCCAAGGACTCCGCGACATCTCCGTGAGGTCTCCGTGGAAGCGCAGTCTACTATCACTGCGTTCGTGCCGCGATCATGTGCGTCTTCACGGCGCTCGTACGGAGCTTCCACTACGTTGTTGGAGATCTCACCGCGCTGCTACGGCGATCATACTACGCTTCTACGGCGTTCTTATCAGACCGCGATCACACGGCGCGTACTTTGTGCATGCCCAAAGTGATCGCCGTCCCCTGGCGTTCTAGGAGACCCTACGCGACCCTAGAGCGTTCAGTGGAGATCTCGCCGCGTTGTCACGGCGCTGTAGGAGACTCCACTGCGATCACCTCGGCGTTTTGCATTTTTTGAGGACGCCGTGCAGTCGCCGTAAGGACGCAGCCCTGGTGTGACAGGGGTTTTATAGGAGACACTTCGCGATCCTACCGCGTTCAGTGGAGATCTCACCGCGTTGCCACGGCGCTGTAGGAGACTTTACTGCGATCACCTCGGCGTTTTGCATTTTCATGGACGCCGTGCGATCGCCGTGAATACGCAGTCCCGGTGTGACAAGGGTTTAATTCACAAATAAATACTACAATTATGTATATATTCTATTTGTAAATTAATTCAACTAACATAAACCATAAATTTGTGGTTATAAATACATTTGCAAGTAAAATGTGTATTGTAAGAGAGAGAGAGAGAGAGAGAGAGAGAGAGAGCACTCGCGCTCACCGACTTGTGGGGAACTCACACCTGACAAAGGACCTTTCTTATGGGGAAAGTTCAGAATTGTGGGGAACTCTCTCGTTCCCCACAAATATGGTCATGGGGTTTTTTGAATTCTACGTGTTCTACTGATAATATTTATTATGTTCCCCAAACGAAGTTGGGGAACATATTGTTTTTACTCTGTTTCTTATTATTATGTCGCCCCGAACGAAGTCGGGGACGACATATTGATATTGTACGCATGTTTTTTTTATCCAGGCTGTTTCTCGGAGATGGCTGGGGCAATCTTCCTGAAACTTTCCTCAAAGGACGATCACTGGTTGTAGTTGTGCAGTGAGGTCGTTCAGTTCCAATATGTCTACCGTTGCCATGGAAACCTGTAAAAAGCGACGAATTTTGTCCGAGAGTGTTCTCTCTGGTCCCTTAAACGTTCGTAATGAAACTCTTTTTATTTTAATGATTAGTATCTGTAGTTGTGCGCCTTGCATTTAAAATTTTCAAATACTCGATTATTGCCATGGAAACCAGGGGAATGTTAAAATTCCTTAATTTCGATTTTCTCAATAACTACTCAAGCAATCGTTTTGAAACTTTCAATGTTAATTCCTTGCAATGTGTCAAAGTGATTTTTACTTTTAAAATAATTGTAATGAGTCGCTCACAGTTGTCATAGAAACGAAACAGAAAAAAGGTTAAGATGTACACATGTGTTCTCCAAGGTCTAGGTCAAAGGGTCAAAGTTCTTCGTGTCCAATAAAAGTTCTTTTCACAAGGATTACATATTTGAAATACGAAAGCCCTAGCCCTTACCGTTCAAACGTAAGGTACTA
>NW_026933007.1:0-54015 GCF_032062105.1 Saccostrea cuccullata
TCTATCTCTGTGCTCCAAATCCAATCCTGTTTGGTTGAAAACCAAGGGAGTTAAAGCTGTTTAAAGTTTCAGCCAATCAGATTGCAGCGCACGTACACGCATGTGTATGCATGTGCATGGTGACCATACCTTCTTGTAGAAGTCCATTATATCTATCTATGTTCCAAATCCCATCCTGTTTGGTTGAAAACCGAGGGAGTTATAGCTATTTAAAGTTTCAGCCAATCAGATTGCAGTGCACGTGCATACACATGTTTTCATGATAATTGCTATATATCTTGTTGTAAGATATGGTAATACATGACTATGTTCAAAATTTCAAAGGATTTCGTCAAAAAACAAGAAAGATATTGAGACTTTAGTTTCAGCCAATCAGAGCAAAGCGCACGTGCATGCGCGTGAGATCTTGCTATTTTGACCATGTCATCTTGTCTATGCTACTAATATATCATTACAATATGAGTTTCAACGCATTTCATCAAAAATTGAGAAAGTAAGTCTATATCAATTATATTGATCATTTCTTGTGTTGCACGTGCGCGCTCTTGCAAGCACGTGCGCGCAAAATGACCTTGACTAGGCAAATCTACATAACATGTCTACTAACCCTAAAAAGGTTTTACCTACATCGGATGAACAGTTTACAAGATCATTCCCGGACAAAAAAGTACCCAGGAAGAAGAAGAAGAAAAATAATAATAACTAGAACGATCTCGTTGCGAGCAACGAGAGGTCTTCCGTCCCATTCTGAAATAAAATGCAAAAAATCTAGCAGAAAAAGTCATAAAAAAAAAATCGGACATTCGGGGGAGCGAACCCGGGTCGCTCGCGTGACAATCCAATGCGTTAACCATTCGGCCATTGAAAACACCGCTTCAAAATTTTAAATGCAAATATCTCGAGATAGGCTTTTTTGATTCTAAAACAAATTACATATAACGCATTCGCAAATGAGTCTCTATTTAAATTATTAACATCACAAAAAAATATTGAATAACAAAAAAGTTGGAAAATTGCATTTTTTAAATACCCTTCCGGTACAAACCGGAAGTACTGACGACGCACAAAAAGACGATTCCGCAAACCACAAAGTCATGATCTATCATCTCCAATTAGTCTCCAGTTCATATACTCAGCCATTTTCGATAAAAAGGGGCGACAAAATTGCATTTTAAAATCAGGAAATTGGCCATAACTTGGAACCGGAATCGTATTTTCCAAATTTTCCTTCAAAAGTAACAACTTCATATTACAACACATATTCTGTGAAAGTTTCGTTGCAAACCGCTGAATAGTTCTCGAGAAATCGCCTGCACAAAATTTTGTCAAAAAAAAGAATAATAATAATAAGAATAATAATAATAATAATAAGAAACAATAGAATCACTATAAGGTCTTCCGTGAAGACGGAAGACCTTAACTAGTGCTAATTGTAACGGGGACCGTTACAGATGTTCCCCAAACGCTCCCCATCTCCCTTTTGGTGCCATATTCCCTGTAAGCTTCATTAAATAAGACAAACTTTATGCATTTGAGACTTTAACAACGTTTACCCAGAAGGGTACAAATTTCATTCAAATTTAGCACTGCACGCGTGCGCATGTGAATGCATGTGCGTAATGACCATATCATCTTTTCTACACAATCTGTATACTTTAATATACTAAATATTAAAGTATTTAATCCAAAAGTATTAAAGAATGTATTTTTGATTTTATTCATTTCACGTGCACGCACGTGCATACATGAGCATGGTGACATACCTTCCTGTAGAAGTCCATTACATCTATCTATGTTCTAAATCCCACTCCGTTTGGTTGAAAACCAAGGGAGTTATAGATGATTAAAGTTTCAGCCAATCAGATTGCAGCGTACGTTCACGCATGTGTATTGATGTGCATGGTGATCATACCTTCTTGTAGAAGTCCATTATATCTATGTTCCAAATCTCATCCTGTTTAATTGAAAACTAAGGGAGTTATAGCTATTTAAAATCAGATTGCTGCGCACGTTCACGCACGTGTATGGATGTGCATGGTGACCATACCTTCTTGTAGAAAAATATTATATCTATCTATGTTCCAAATCACATCCTGTTTGGTTGAAAACCAAGGGAGTTATAGCTATTTAAAGTTTCAGCCAATCAGATTGCAGCGCACGTGCATGCACGTGTTTTCATGATAATTTTTATATATCATTTTGTAGGATATCCTAATGCATGGCTATGTTCAAAATTTCAAAAGATTTCATCAAAAAACAAGAAAGATATTGAGACTTTAGTTTCAGCCAATCAGAGCGAAGCGCACGTGCATGCGCGTGAGATCTTTCTATTTTGACCATGTCTTATTGTCTATGCTACTAATATATCCTTCTATTATGAGTTTCAAAGCATTTCATCAAAAATGTAAAAAGTTACGCCGATATCAACTAAATCGTCATTTTTCGTGTTGCACGTGCGCGCTCTTGCAAGCACGTGCGCGCAAAATGACCTTTGTTCGGCAAATCTACATAACATGTCTACTGACCCTAAAAACATTTTACCTTACTCGGATGTGTAGTTTACAAGATCACTCGAGGACAAAATTTTCCCAGGAATAATAATAATAATAATAATAATAACTAGTGCTAATTGTAACGGGAACCGTTACAGATGTTCCCCAAACGCTCCCCAACTCCCTTTTGGTGCCATATTCCCTGTAAGCCTTATTAAATAAGACAACATCTGTGCATTTTTGACTTTAAAAAATCTTTTCCCAAAAGGATACCAATTATATTCAAATTTAAACATTGCACGCGTGCACATGTGAATGCACGTGCATAATGATCATATAATCTTGTCTACACTATCTATATATTTAAATATACTTTATATTAAAGCATTTAGTCCAGAAGTATTAAAAATCACTCATTCAAGTGTATTTTTAATTTCACTCGTTCCAAATGCACGCACGTGCGTGCACGTGCATGATGACCATACCTTCTTGTTAGAGGCCCTTATATCTATCTATGTTCTAAATCCCATCCTGTTTGGTTGAAAGCCAAGGGAGTTATAGCCATTTCAAGTTTCAGCCAATCAGATTGCAGCACACGTGCATCCACGTGATTTCAAGATTTTTTTCCTAAATCATATTGTAGAATATCCTAATGCAGGACTATGTTTTAAATTTCAAAGCATTTCATCAGAAATCAAAGGAGATATAGCCATTTAAAGTTTCAGCCAATCAGATTGCAGCACACGTGCATGCGCGTGATTTCTTGAAATTTTTTATATATCATATTGCAGGATGTCCTAATGCATGACTATGTTTTAAATTTCAAAGCATTTCGTCAAAAAACAAAGGAGATATAGCCATTTAAAGTTTCAGCCAATCAGATTGCAGCGCACGTGCATGCGCGTTATTTCATGAAATTTTTTCCATATCATGTTGTAGGATACCCTAATTCAAGACAATGTTAAAAATTTCAAAGCATTTCGTCGGAAAACAAAAGAGATATTGAGATTTCTATTTCAGCCAATCAGAGCAAGGCGCACGTGCATGCGCGTGAGTTCGTGCTAATTTGACAGTGTCATATTATTAACACTATTAATATATCCTTATGTAATGAGTTTCAAAGCATTTCATCAAAAAATGTAAAAGTTATAGCTATATTAAGTATATCAGTCAATTCACTCATTTCACGCGCATGCACGTGCAGGCGTATGCGCGCAAAATGACCTTCGTTCCGCACACCTACACTACACACCTATTAACCCTAAAAAGGTTTTAGGTCAGTTGGGTGAACAGTTTCTGAGAACACTCGCGGACAAAAAAGTACCGGAGAACAAATAAGAAAAAAAATAATAATAATAATAATAACTAGAAACGATCTCGAGAGGTCTTCCGTCCGATTCTGAAATAAAAAACGAAAAATCTAGCTGAAAAAGTCATAAAAAAATATCGGTCACACGGGGGATCGAACCCGGGTCGCCCGCGTGTAAATCCAACGCGCTAACCATTGCGCCATCGAGAACGCCGCTTCAAATTTTTAAATTCGAATATCTCGAGATTGGCTTTTTCGTTTTTAAAACAAATTACACATTTTGCATTCTATAAAGAGTCTTTATTACCCCTATTAAAATCAAAGAAAAATAATGAAAAACAAAAAAGTTGAAAATTTTGACTTTTTTAATTCGCTTCCGGTAGCGACCGGAAGTACTGACGACACACGAAAAGGACATTCCGCATATCTAGAAGTCATGCCCTATGTTCTCCAACAAGTCTCCAGTTCATATCTTTAGTAGTTCTTTAGATCTCGAACTGACAAAATTTCATTTTAAAATCAGAAAAATGGCCATAACTTGGCACCGGAAGCGAATTGTTCCAAAATTCTTCCAAATGTAACAATGGCATATGAGGGCGCATCATCCCTGAAAGTTTGATGAAAAACGGATGAATAGTTCTCGAGATATCGCGTGCACAAAATTTGTCTAAAAAATAAGAATAATAATAATAATAACTAGGGCTAATTGTAACGGGGACCGTTACAGATGTTCCCCAAACGCTCCCCAACTCCCTTTTGGTGCCATATTCCCTGTAAGCTCTATTAAATAAGACATACTTTATGCAATTTAGACAAACAACGTTTTCCAAGAAGAATACAAAATATATTTAAATCTTAGCATTGCACACGTGCTCATGTGAATGCATGTGCGTAATGACCATTTCATCTTGTATACACTATCTATATATTTTAATATACTTAATATCAAAGCATTTAATCCAGAAGTATTAAAAAATACACTCATTTAAGCGTATTTTTAATTTTACTCATTTCACGTGCACGTACGTGCAAGCATGTGCATGATGACCATACCTTCTTGTAGGAGTTCATTTTGTCTATCTATATTCTAAATCCCATCCTGTTTGGTTGAAAAACAAGGGAGTTATAACCATTTAAAGTTTAAGCCAATCAGATTTCTTCACACGTGCATGCGCGTGTTTTCATGATAATTGTTATATATCCTATTGTAGGACATCCTAAAGTATGCCTATGTTTTAAATTTCATCGCATTTCGTCAAAAAACAGAAAAGATACTGAGATTTTTGTTTCAGCCAATCAGAGCAAAGCGCACGTGCATGCATGTGCATGATGACCATACCTTCTTGTAGGAGTTCATTAAGTCTGTCTATATTCTAAATCCCATCCTGTTTGGTTGAAAAACAAGGTAGTAATAGCCATTTAAAGTTTTAGCCAATCAGATTGCAGCGCACGTGCATGCGCGTGTTTTCATGACAACTGTTATATATCATATTGTAGGACATACTAAAGTATGCCGATGTTTTAAATTTCATAGCATTTGGTCAAAAAACAGAAAAGATATTGAGATTTTTGTTTCAGCCAATCAGCGCGAAGCGCACGTGCATGCGCGTGAGTTCGTGCTAATTTGACAGTTTCACGTTATCTACACTATCAAGATATCTTTATATAATGAGTTTCAAATCATTTCATTAAAAAATGTAAAAGTTATAGCTATATTAAGTATATCAGTCATTTCACTCTAATCACGCGCACGCACGTGCATGCGTATGCGCGCAAAATGACCTTCGTTCCGCACACCTACACTACACACCTATTAACCCTAAAAAGGTTTTAGCTCAGTTGGGTGAACAGTTTCTGAGAACACTCGCGGACAAAAAAGTACCGGAGAACAAAGAAGAAAAAAAAGAATAATAATAATAATAATAATAAGAAACCGAGTAAAAACAATATGTTCCCAAACTTCGTTTGGGGAACATAATAATAATAAGAAACAGTAGAATCACTATAAGGTCTTCCGTGAAGACGGAAGACCTTAATAAGAAACAGAGTAAAAACAATATGTTCCCAAACTCCGTTTGGGGAACATAATAATAATAAGAAGAAGAAACAGAGTAAAAACAATATGTTCCCCAACTTCGTTTGGGGAACATAATAAGAAACAGAGTAAAAACAATATGTTCCCCAACTTCGTTTGGGGAACATAATAATAATAAGAAACAGTAGAATCACTATAAGGTCTTCCGTGAAGACGGAAGACCTTAATAAGAAACAGAGTAAAAACAATATGTTCCCAAACTCCGTTTGGGGAACATAATAATAATAAGAAGAAGAAACAGAGTAAAAACAATATGTTCCCCAACTTCGTTTGGGGAACATAATAAGAAACAGAGTAAAAACAATATGTTCCCCAACTTCGTTTGGGGAACATAATAAAAGTAACCCATCGTCCCTGGGTGGGCTCGAACCACCAACCTTTCGGTTAACAGCCGAACGCGCTAACCGATTGCGCCACAGAGACAGGTGATCGCTAATCTAAAATTGAAACGACAAAATAACTAGACATTTGCTTACAGGTGTAGTTGGCCATGTGTAATTTCACCCGTTGATCAGGTATATAATCGAGCTCATACAATCCAAAAATTAATCTTGAACAGTTTTTGAAATTTGTTACAATTTATTTTTTTTTTCCTTACTTGTAATTGTGAAAGAAGATTACAAATTTAGTGAGTTAATTGTTTTTTGTTTTTTTTTTATTTCAGTGTTAGGATGTTTTGTGAACCATTTTCAAAATTCTCGGGATTTATTTTTTTTCAACAAGACATATCACTCTTAGATACACAGCAAACACATTGAAAATAATTCGTTTTTTTTCTAATTATCATGATTATGTTGTTATAATTTGTTCCAGAGATAGACCTTTTTGAAAGATTATTTTCAAGGTGTAAACTCTTTTGTTTATATTTTTATCAATCTTTTATATCATATTTTATTCTTGATGATAAATCTTCGGGAAAGAAATAACCCTCTGAAATTCAAAAATCTAAACACATCTGTTTCATATTTAGATGCCTTAAAGAAGTTAATGGTAACCTGACAACAAAACATATTGATAAAGGTGATGACTTCAACTTTTCCATCATCAACTCCCCTTATTTATTTAGCACAATGCCCTTATTACATGCATGTTGATCGAGTTTATGTCTCGAGCTCACAGTTGGTTTGATACGCAAGAATATGATAGACAAACAAGTTGAAACAATAATTTCAACAGTCTTACTTAAAGTCAACATTTTGCACGTACTATGGACAATAAAATGTCATTGTCAGCAAAAATAATAGCACAGGAGTTAGCGTACCGATCAATTTTACCGATTTTTTTTTAGTAAACAAAAAAAATACATATCTTTAGTAATACAATGTAATACCTTTACGTATTTTTTTTCTTTACTAAAAATTTCGGCAAAAAATAATTGGTGCGCGAACTCCTGTGGTTTATAGCTATGATGATTCTACCACTTTTAAATACAAAACTTCAGATCCCTTGGGGAAAAAAAATGGGGAAACGTCGAACAAATTTCAATTTGGCAACACTACATGCATGCATAACAGGACTAAACCAATTAGGAGCATGAAACTGTTCATGAAATAAGATTTATTGCATATGTAGTAAGATGAATTAAAGATTGAATGTCCCTCCACTTTACGTGTTGCTTCTATTTGATTGTTTGTTTCTAAGTTTACATTCCTCTGCCTTCTTTTTTCTCCAGTCACAAACAGAATTGAAGTCACATCTCTGACATTTCCACGCCTCTTCTATCTCCACTCCCATCGCTTCTCTGTTCCCTCTCCAGAACTCCAGGTACTGCTTATACAATCGAGAAATCTCACTGACGTCATATTGCACTTCCACGTGATTTATCGTCTGCTTTGATTCCTGGTGCACATATTCAATGAGTATTTGATTAATACAGGTTAGAGTCTGAATCTTATGAAAAATGAGATCCATCAAATCACTGAGGTTCTTAACCACCACGAATTGCTTCTCAGCATGTTCCTTGATGGCGTCTCCAAGTTCCTTGAACAGGTCAATCCGTAACGAGGACGCCATGAAATCTTTTGAAACTTGTCCCTTCACGAGATCATCAAACAAAGTTTTATACAACATAACCTGAAAGTTGTGTTGTTTTCTTTGAGCCTTGGGAGGTAAGCTTAACGACTGGCGTGTTTTCAGTTCCAGTAAGTCGATGGTGTAGTTCGAAGGATCGAATCGGAGCTCGTCAATTAGTCCCACCACAAAGATATTCTCTCCAAATGGATTCCCAAATACAGGTACTTCCCTCGCTACTTTACCTCCGTGAAGAAAAGTGACCAAAGCCGAGTGCAGGTTTAACATTTTAATTGCCCATATATCCTCACTAGACTGCACCTCAACCTTAACTATATCATGAGTCGCTAATTCTGAAAGTAGGAAAATCACAGAATTTAAGCATACTTATCATTCAAAACAATAACTTAACTGTTTTAAAATGTTCATTAATTTAATAAATCCAGGGCTTTTGATTTGGCCAAAAAAATATATTCGCTTAAACTTTTAAAGACATTTGAAAATTCCCTCTTTCAAAGCAATGTTCTACAGTAAATCTACATGCTACTCTGCACTTGCAGATAATTTTAAAGAGATAATTGGCTAGATGCTGTAATTAATCCTACATGTACTATCAACCAGTGGCTTCTCTTGAAGGAAATGAAATAGTAACATACGCACAACAAACTTATGAATCAGATTGTAAATTTTTTTGTAAAACATCTTTCTCTATTTTTTACTAGATTTCCAAATCGTATCGCCAGATTTATCACTGTTTCGTCAGTTTTTATAACTGCTGGGTTTGAGATCTTTCTATTTTTGATACGGTGTTACCTCTTGCCAGGTGAAGGTCAGTTCCAGCCGTCATTACGGGATTCTCCTCAGCTATGGTGGGTATTGTAAATGTGTAATACAGCTGCTGCTCACACCAACTCTGTCGTGTAAAATCTGTCACCCATAAATACCCGGGCCGGAACTTCTCTAAAGGAGACATATTTGTATCATTGGTAAAGTCTGGTTTGCTGTCTATAATTTTACTTATAACTGAAGTCGGTGCTTTTTCCTCGTTTCCCTTGTCACCTGACGTCATAGGACTGGGTCCTTTCTCGCCTGATATTCCAGAATGGCCGACTGCACTGACATTTTCTGTTTAATAATAAAACAAGCACATTATCTCTCGAGGTTTGTGATAGTAAGTGTTTTTAACCCCATTGATATATAACTCAATTTAATGAGTAACTTAATTCTAGAAATCTATCCATACTTTAAGGAACTACTAGTATGACCCTTCTGCTCTAAATTTTACAAAAAATTTCCCTATACTGATTTTCATCAAGAGCTCCAGAACAAGAATTTGATTGATTGATTGATTGTGTGTTGTTTTGCGTCCCTCTCGAGATTTTTCACTCATATGGAGACGTCACCACTAGCCGGTGCAAATTTTGGCTTCTACTTGGCACTTTTATACATGGCAATTGAACAGGCAGGGATCTTTTTCGAGTCAGCACCTACTGCGACACGGGACCTCGGTTTATACGGTCTCATCCGTAGGACCGGTCTCCACGTCCCACTGTGGAATTCGAACCCGCGAAGTAAGGATCAACTCCTTACTTCGTGACTCTAGAACAAACGCTCTAACCACTGCGGCTTTTAAATTTGATTCAAATGAAAAACAATATGAGAGGTATGAAGCGTTCTTTTTTAATGTCTGACCATGATACCAGGAAATTTTATCAATGAGAATAGGAATTTTTTTATCGCAACAGAAAATACGTTATGTTTTTTTTTCTCTCTCATCAGAGGGTCAGTTCCCTTTCACTGGCCCTGGCTCTGGACTAATGTACCTGTAATATAAAACAAAGGAGCTTACCAGTAGTACTTTTGGTTGTCGGAGAATCATCCCATTCAGAGAACATCTCTGTCAAAACGCTTTCTTCAAAGATGAAAGTCTCCTGTGATGGAGAGCCCATTTCTCTTTTTCTGCTTTATTTCAAATACATGGACTTATAGTTTTTACAATATATTCCTGTAATGAAAAGAGAATTCGATGTCATATTTTTTTCAGTACCTAATATAAGGATGCATATTACATAAACTTAAACCAAAATTGATGCTGGATAATTTATTATTTTTTTTCCTATATATTTCATTGAAAACAACATTTCGTAAAATCACTTGAAACGGTGACATTTCCTGACAGATTTTACCACAAATTTCTTGATAAAGAAATTCGATGTTATATTTGATAAAAACAATATTTTTTTTTACTAAAAAAAAAAAATTGTAATTCAAGTACGACATGAAAAATGAATTCATATACACAATATGAATTATACGTTTGAATTTTAGAACTGAAGTGAACTTGTGATGAAATTTACGAAATATAACTGTAGAAGTTTTGTATATCCGAAAAATAGACCAAGTAAAGTCATATAAACAAAGGCAACTTCAGAATGTTTACACACAAACACCCACACCCTAACACCTTTTGATAACTCGGAATAGCCCTGAGTAAAACTGCAATTTGTTCATCACGGAATGTCCAGTACATCTAATATCTACGTCCGGGATTGTCCACGGCGGTTCTAAAACTGACTCCCTCACACAACAAATGGTATTCACTCAAACTTCAATTAACACATCAATTTACGCAATTATCATATACGTACTAGTCAGGCACTCTTAGAGCCAGAGGATAATTGACACTAATTCCTTAAATATTAAATAGCATTTCTTTTTTACCGTCTAAGCATTAATTGTTGCATAAATAATTTAATTTGCATATGTCAAAAATAAGCATTAAAAATAATTATTTACAAAAAAAATTAAATTCTGTTACATTGTAAATAATTTTTTTGTAAAATATACTTTGTGACACAGTGATGAACTACTTTTTATCTATTAACTAAATATGTAATAATGTTTTAGAAAAAGATAACTATATATATTTTCTGGATTACTTAAAAAAATCAACAGCTTAAAAACTTACGACTTTTCTACTTTATACAACAACCATTCCCAACGATAAATTAAAACCCAGGTTTTTTCGATATCATTGACAGCTGCTTTTTCAATGAAAATGGAACTCGTAAATTTACTTACCTTGTCATTGGTCATTTGCAAAATTATTTTGTTAAAAATCATTCTGATTGTACACACAAGTACTCTGAAGTCGACATCAAAAAGATGCTTGAGTTTCTGATTGACAATATCTATGTTGTTTTTGGAGACCAGGTCTTCCAACAATCTATTGGAATTCCCATGGGTACCAATTGCGCCCCATTATTAGCAGACCTATTTTTGTATTCATATGAAGCATGAAAAGAAGAAAACCCTCGCTGTGGCCTTCAACTCGACATTTAGATATATCGACGACGCACTGTAAGTTAACAATTGTAATTTCCGTTCTTATGTCGATACGATATACTTAATATATCTTGGTGAACTTGAGATAAAAGATACCACAGAGTCTGACACATATGTTTTATATTTAGATATTTTACTTGAAAAAGACGTTAACGGTAATCAAACAACCAAGGTCTATGATAAACGTGATGACTAACTTTTCTATCGTCAACTTCCCTTTCTAATGCAACAATACCTTCATCACCTGCATACGGAGTTTATATATCTCACTTGATTAGATACACAAGAGCATGCTTTACGTATAAACAATTTCTACAACGAGGTAAATTGTTGATAAACAAGTTGATGAAACAATAATTTTAGCAGGCTTGTTTAAAGTCATCATTCCGTAAGTTCTATGGTCGCTACAATGACCTTGACATTGAGTCAAATGCTGACTGGCGTTTTTCATACTAATTTTTGTCCATTATTTATAGACTGAATTGACGACGGATTTTCCCGTTATTTCCCGATCATGACAAGGAGCAAACGGCGGGTGTGACCGGTCAGCAGGGGATGCTCACTCCTCCATGGCACCTGATCCCACCTCTGATGTCTTGGAGGTCCGTGTTTGCTCTGCTCCTATTTTGTATTATTTTATGGACTTTTGATCTGAAATACTTTTCGTTATCCAGGGGCGTCGACAAGTATTTCACATTGGGGAGGCGAACTACATTGAAAAGGGGGGGTCCTGGCTAATTTTTTGTGTCATAAACATAATTAAAATTTCTGCAAAAATATTGATATTTTACTCCTTCCTGTCAATAGCCTAGAGGTATAGTACAATTAAACATGCAACAACAACCAAAAAAAATTTTCACAATTGTTTTTAAGTTACATGTTCAAATCTATATATAAAAAAAATGGGACATTTTAAAAAGTTGTGGGATAGTTTTTATTTATTTTCGGAACACATAGAAAGATCTTTGGAGGGTTTATAATGAGATAAATATTAAAATACATATATATTTTTATTATTGCATAATTTGTGACTTGCCGAAAAAATGCATATTATGAATTTTCAAATGAACAGATTGAAAAATCAATCATAATCCCTCCATTATTAGATATAAGGTAATATCTCCATATGTTTCATACTGAAATAAATAATGAAATTGGATAAAAATTGACCATTTGCCAGCGATTAAACTTTATGTGATTTTCAATAAAATTGATGAGAAAAAAAACCCTTGACTTTAGTCACACATCTGTAGTTTACTGTCTTTTGCACTCCGGAATAATATGAATAACACATCTACCGATCTCCAAACTATTAATAATAAGAATATTCAATATTTTTTAAAACTATAACCTCTGAAAAATACATCTCGACTAGTCACTAAACAGTGCATATTACTGTAATGGGCAGATAACTCATGAGTTACTACTCATGGTTCATATAATATATTTTATGAAGATCTCACCATCTGGACTCACTGACGATTTGGGGAAAAAAACTTTGTGTTTGTAGCTTCATATTTTTCTAAAACTAACAGAGAAAGATCTTACCTTACTCAACAATTGGATATGTTCTAGACAGAAGCATGATAAGCTTGAATTATCTGTTATGAAAGCGATGGTCTCTTTGTTGGGTCTTTCTCATGGGATTCTTTTTTATATGTTCAGTATTACTATAGATATAATAGAAAAACTGTATCTCGGTAAATTAAATTTTGATAAATATAATGTAATAAATAAATGGTTCAATGCAAAAACTGGATGTCATTTCACTTTAAATAACAGATCTGTATAATTGTGCTAATCTGATCCTATTTTCTTTAAATAGCCTAACCATAGAGTGAATTGTGGGATATGTCCTGGTAACCAAAATATCCTACCACAACTTCCGCTCGGTATTTTGTGCTATTTTTCTCGTTCACAGAAATTTATCTGCTTAATTCTTGATAAAGTTATATTCCAAAAGGTTAATATGCAACGTGTGTTAGTTTTTAAGCACTAAGAAATCTCCACAGAAGCTGACAGTGGTGTTATATCACGCGGATGCGTAGTTTACATTGTATGCGTTAAGTGGTCAATAAGCTTGAAGGAATTTTCAAAGGAAATGGATAATAAACAGACTTCAAAGAAATCTAAAAAGAGTGTAACAACAACCGATAAAAATAATAACAAAAATGGCAGTAAGAAGAAAAAGAAAAACAGGAAATCTGCAAATAAATCGGACAATAAAGACAGCGACCAGAGCCCAGATACTTTGGAAGTCGAGGGACTAGGTGCATTGGATAACACGCAAGGTAACTTTCAGGTCTTAAACCATGCATTTAACACGTGTTCAGGGAATCATTAATTTGAGCACATTATTTGTATTTTTGCAATTTTGCATCTCATGGAATTAGGAAATTCAGTCAGCCATTCAATGAACATTTTCAACTAAAAGTTTAAGAAAAATTCCTTGGGGTCTCTATCTTACAGCTGTCTATAGGGGCATCATATCTGCTCTGTTCTTTATTACACATATAACTCTACACATATATTTTTTATTTGTGCAATAGAGAACAGCTAGAGCAGATAAGATGCCCGTATGACCTCCCCTAATACTATGTGTCTGACAGATGCTGTCTGTTTTTGAATTTCATTTGATGCTGAAAATATTTGACAGTTTTTGCTGTGTCACCAACAAAAAAAAATATGAAAGATAATTATGTTCTGTTTAGACTGAAAAAAAAAATTAAGTGTTTAAAATTGTTCAATAACTCTATTTTCCTGTGCAAATTGACATTTTAGTTCCATAAAAATAACAAGAACTTGTTCATAAGTCTCCTCAGCTTCTTTTTTGGAAAGTTTTGCTGTGGACTTCAAATTAGCAAATGCATATTAACATGATTAATGACATCTTCTATCATATCTCAAAATAAAGAACATGTTTATTACCATGTAACCAAAATATAGCAGTTTGTGATTACTGTTTAGTAATCTATCTCACTGGATATCTTATGAGATTTGAAGCAGAATATTAGATTATGAGAGATAAAATATTAATTTCAGATGTACGTATGCCATCCTTAATTTTCTTAAATAAAATTATGCTTGCCATTAAATTTGGTTGTTAATTCATATATGTGTCAGCGAAATTATTGGGGATGGAATAGTTAATATTTACATATGCAAAATGTAAATGTTTTAATTCCCTGAAATAATACTTCTACTTAAACAAGGTACCGGTACATTTAAGCCTGTGTATATACAGATACAGACACGTGCCATAAGTATTCGGTCAACATGGCGTTTTGTTTACGCTTGAAAACAAAAGTGTCAAATTTCAAACATTCGCTGTAATGGAATAAAGTAATAGAAAATAAAAATTATGTTAAACTTACTTGTTAATACTTCGTAAGATGTCCCTTGAGCCTGATTACATTCAAAATTCTGTTTGATATGGACTTATAGAGGTTCTGAACATAGTTAGGTCGGATGCTTGTCCAAATGCCCCGAATTTCCTCCACGAGATCGTCTTTAGATTTAATGAAGGGAATGCGTGTCTGAAGTTTTCTTTTTATCAATAGCCAAAGGTTTTCAGTAATGTTAATATCAGGCGACTGGGCAGGCCAACTTATGCAATTTATTCCATTCCGGGCAATGTATTGTTGAGTAGACCTTGCTCGGTGAACGGGGGCATTGTCGTCCTGGAAAAAATATCCACCCGTAGGAAAATGTCGAGCAATCACTGGCCACAAGTTCTCTTCCAGGATGTCCTGATATTTTTCTGCATTTATGTTTCCATTCACCGGTGTAATTGTGTGTACATCACACAATAATAAAGTCATTGTTAGAGTATAGTGGGAAATGATTGAGGTAATTTCAGAGTGAAGTCATACATACTAGATATAAATTTCAATATTTTCAATTTATACTGTATCATTTCATGGATTTAAAACTATATCATCCAAATATTTGTTATAAATCAGTCACAAATGTAAATATAAGCAATGGTACATTATTCTTTAAAACATTTATCGTGATGTAAATGTCTACATGTACTGCAAAGCTTTAGGCTTTATAGAATTTTATCACATGACAAATGCCTATTTCCACC
Source organism: Saccostrea cuccullata (assembly GCF_032062105.1). Taxonomy (NCBI): domain Eukaryota; kingdom Metazoa; phylum Mollusca; class Bivalvia; order Ostreida; family Ostreidae; genus Saccostrea; species Saccostrea cuccullata. Next base: position 15,342 of record NW_026933007.1, read on the forward strand.
CAAAAAAAGGTTACATAGTAGCTTAGATAGAGGTGCATCAATGTGCTCTCTAGTTAATATTTAAAACATTTTTAAATGATTCACAATCAAAATTAAAAAAAAAAATTACAACATAAAAATTAAAATTGGTACATAACCATTTTTTTTTTATAAAATATGTTTATGTTAAAAATTTTATCAAAAAAAAGTACTCCCGTGGAAGACAAATGCATGTACTTATGTAAGCAAACCTTCTGTAAATAACTAAATATTAAGTTTGCACTTTCTTTTGATTTATGTTTTTTTTTATTATTTTCCAGTTAAAATGTGAAAGATGTTGTGTAATTGAAAACAATTCAACCTTCTCAATCAATTTTTTTTTTATTTTTCAACATGAATTGACCTAAGAAAAGCTTTATCATGAAGCAATCAAAATTTATTTATATAGAAAGCATTAAGATTTCCATATTGAGAAAACAGATTTGCATTAGTTTGAGAAATTGTTACAGCTGTATCATAACTTCAGCATAAGCAAAATAAAAATTCAAATTTATTAAAAAAAAAAACCAAAACATTTCACTCAATCCATTTACTTCAAATTAAGAAAGAAAATTTGGGATAAATATTATTTCAGTGATCCTTGCAAATTTATTTCAGTGGCATACATTATTTTTTAGTCTGATATTTTGTGTTATTTGAGTAGAGTTACAAAGCTGATTCCAATGTAATTTGAGTGCTTTAGCTGTTTTCTCAATAAGTGGTAAGGAACACACATGAATATCTTCTTTTGAGGTTTTCTATTCTGTGAAGGTAAAAATTAAAAGACTTATTAAGCAGAAAATCTTATTAAATGTTATAGAATAGGATATTTTCTTGCAGAATTGAATTGTATTGAATATATTTTCCAGATCAGAGACCACAATTGAATTCTCACAATGTGTTAAAATACTTGTAGTGAAATAAATGTCCCATATTTAAATTACCAATAAATGACAATTTAGTCTTTCCAGAGAATTTTCCGTCAAGCTGATTTCCTTGCCCATTAGTATTTTTTGAATATCAAAATTGAATATCTATATAAAGAGCTTTGCAAGATATATAAGATAAATATATCACAAAATTAAATTTTAATTGTGTGATATATACCCGTAAATGAATATGAAATTTGATAAATATGAATCTAAAATGTTGTGTTCCAACTTCCAAAATTTGAATGTATTATCTATTTCACACTGGATTTGCCTAGTGTGAAATAGATAATATTCAAATTTTGTCATTAGGTCATAAAATTTTAATTTGCCTACTATAATTAGTCAAGAAAATATGACAAATTTTAATTATGCATTAATATACACAACAGAGCCTATTAATCTACACACACACACACACACACACATTCTCTCTCTCTCTCTCTCTCTCTCTCTCTCTCTCTCTCTCTCTCTCTCACATGCACACAATTTGTCCTGTATAATAATTATTTTTTTTTTTGGGGGGGGGGGGTGTCATTATATTACTTAGAGCATATATAAAAGTGTTTCAGGGCCTAAAAGCTTTGATTTTCCTGTTGAATGCAATTAATCTGTGATCTGTCCAAAAGCTGGCATTGTTTTTGTATTCACTGAGTCTGCTCCAGTGCTGATTATAGAGAGACAGAGTTGTGGGTAGTGTAAAGTATAAAGTTGAAAATCTAGTCCTCAAGTGATTTGGTTCACTTTTTTTCAGGACTCTCATACCACTTTTTGGGAATGGGGTCATGGCAGTAAAAACTGGGGGAAAAGCAACCTTTTGGGGGACTTGGGGGAAAATTATTAATGAACAATACACAGTAAATCCATTATATATTGGGTTCTGGTGTTCATTATTAACAAAATTTCTGTTTTTCAATAAAGGGTAATGGAATTTTATAATTAATTAATAACATGGTCAGCTACATTTTTGAATTGGAAATTGGGCCTTTGGATATCCCCCGTTATAAAGGATCCTGCTTTCAGTGATCCAAAGCTCATCACTGATGGTTCAACAATCTGGAAAATATGTTATTTAAAATAACAATAGTAAAAGTCAGTCATCAGAATCTAACTTCTGTCAGTTGTAAGTCAATATAATAAGCCTGTAAACAGTAGAGTATTGAGGTGACTGCTTGAGTAGATGACTGATATAGAGACTTATCAAGAGACTCCTCACCGCAGGTGACTCCAACAGTGTCATGACGATGCAGAATCATTGTAAAGCAGATCCCTATTTATGAATGGATTGTGAGCTGTGACATTTAAATTTTTTAGTTTTATATATTCATTCATTTGTACTTTAAGTTATTAAACTAAAGTTTTAAAAATGTGTTTAGACTAAATTCCTTTCTTGATCTACATGTGTGAAATGTATGGAGATAACAACAGTATTCAATCTTAAAGTTGATTTAAGCAATATCAGGAGCATGTAGCCAAAACCGACCTTTAAAACATCTGAGGTTGGATCAGGTGACATGGTGTAGTGAGTATCTCATGCTGACTGATCTCAACCCCTGTGTGTTTCTTGTCATAATCGGAAAATAACAGAAAAACCCGTTCTGAGGGCGATGCAGTATATTTCCTGAAAAGGTCATTGTATCGACCTCAGAACTTATGAAATGATGGCTTCAGACGAGACTGTTAATTTTATTGTTTCATCAACTTGTTTTTCAATCAATTAACTTGTTTTAGAAACTGTTCATATGTAGAGCATGCTCTTGTGTATCGAATCAACTGAGAGATATAAACCCCATGTATGCAGGTTATAAGGGTATATTGCTGGTTAGGTAAGAGAAGTTGAAAATTGACAAGATATATTTATCATCACGTTTATCATTAAGATTTGTTGTTAGATTACCATTTACCATTACGTCTTTCTGTGGTAAAATATCTAAAAATGAAGCATATATGTATCAGACTGGTATTCTTTATTTCAAGTTCACCGGGATATATTGTGTCGATATATGAAAGGAAATAGCTAGTGTTAATTGATTATATATAGTTTGATATATCTAAACGTCGAGTTGAAGGCCACAGCAAGTGTTTCTTCTAAAGTACAAGTTTTTGAATAAATTATGCTGCATATAAGTAACAAAGTATGTCTGCTTATAATTTGGCACAATTGGTACTAACAGGAATTCCAGTAGATTGTTGGAAGACCAGGTCTCGAACACAACATAGGAACTGTCAAATAAAAACTAAAGCATGTGCACCTTTTAAATATCAACTTCAGAGTGCTTGTGTGTACAATCAGAATGTTTTTTTTATCAGAATAATTTTGCAAATGATCATTGACAAGAAAAGTTAATTTATGAGTTCCATTTTCATTGAAAAGCAGCTGTCTATGAAGTCAAAAAGATTAGAATTAAACTTATCGTTGGGAGAAGTTGTATAACGTGTTTAAAAGTCATTCGTGTTGATGTTACTGATTTTGGTAAAAAAAAAAAACCGTGATTTTCTAAACGTTCCTGGATTTTTTTTTTAAGAATCCACATCTGATTTACATGACTTCTCAAAATGTTTTTTCACAGTACTACTGAAGTTTGTCCAGTGCTTTTAATATTTGAGTAAGGAGTAAAGAAAAATGCTTTGTAGAACATTTACTGGAGCCCGCTACGTATCTTTTTTTCTGTAATCCAATACACAATTTCATGTATATTATTTCTTCTTTAGAAAGGAAGCTATGAATATCTTCTTTTTTCACTTCTGAATTATTGAACACAGAAGGATGTTTTTTTTTTTAATTTGGCCCTTAATCGCTTATTGCGAGATTTTAACAAACATCTGATACATTTCATCCATTCTGACAAAGTGTCAAGGCCTTCTTTTTCATGTCTGACCCTTCGCCTGGCGTAATCTTCTACAGAATCCATAATATTTATAAAATTAAAATTAAAATTGCAGATCGGGGCTTCCTAAATTTTGTCCCTTTTAAAATGTGATTTAAACCCTCATTATTAACCATATTTTACTCACAAGTAATAAAGTGTTCACGAGGACTGTAGTTGTAGGGTGAAGAAGAACATGAAAATGATAGAGGATTCTATTTAAGATGATTTGAAAGCATCTTTTTTTTAATTGAAGCTTTATGTGAGATTCTAAACCATATAGGCCCACAGCTAGTAAATTCATGAAAACATAATATTTAAAAACCTATAAATTTCCATAATCTAAGCATACATGTTAAGAAAGATATATTAATCTGAGAGGAAATTTGGTGTGACAGCACCTTAAACTTTGACCAACATTTCAATCACCATCAGCACTCAAAAGGAACTTTTTGTCCAGGAGTCTAGAATTAAAGTAGGTTTTTTAAAAGATCGGATTAAATGAGGTTTGTGTAAATCTGTTTTTACAGACTAAACATATTAGAACAGATTTGCAGTTTGGCTGGATTAGACTTTAAGCATGATTTAATCTTCCCGACACATCTTTTAAATGGGTGGTTAAAAATTTACATAGTGTTTAGAGAGGGTAAATTTCTTATCAAAACCCCTGCCGCTTTCAGGGCACTTGGGTGAAAGAAGAGTTGATTGAATTAAACCACACGTAATCCCCACCACGTCATTCCATATCCAGTAAAAATTGAACTCAAAACAGGAGTCAGTGCTTAAGCAAATATATAAGGTTTTTATTTCGTTGGCGACAGTGTTCTAATTTTGTCTGCCTATTTTGACACGAATGAGGACTGGTTGAAAGGGCACAAAAAGCACGATTCCAAAAAGAACAAACTTTAGGCCATAGCAACGGATCCCAAACGCTTTCTATTAGTCCATGATATTCACAAATTCCAAGATGTAAAATCAGTAAATTGTGATATTTTATTTCATTTTTGATGCTCCTATACTAATACCAGAGAACGCTTTTTATTGCTTTCTTACCGGTAATATGTACAGTGTAAGCTAAAACTGTTGAATACCATTTAGAGATTTTATTTGTCGACTTCAAGGCTTATTGGCAACGTTAATTACATTAAAACACTTAAGTTCTACACACGAACTTCAGTAATTCAAGCTCATTAACAAGACCAAAGATAACCCCCAAACACTTGAGAGATTCAATGTTTAGGTCTAAATAAGTTAAATTTTGTCAACATATCCTACCTACTCCACCGATTAAAGAATTGTTTGTCTTCAAAACAATAAACAAACGATGGATTTTTCAACCATTAGAGTAAACTTTATTTTAAAAAAGAACACATTTACTTTTCTATATTTATGCAAGATTCGGCTTGAAAAAATTTTAATTCCCCAAATAAATTATCTCCTTTTCTTAATTAGAAAATCGCAACATTTATTTTTCATCCCAGGTTGAGTCGCTTCTCTGCACTTGACAGAGTTATATTGATATTATCTATACTGTCTCAATTAAGGTGTACTTTACACCAATAATGCAAGACCAAACAGATTAATTCAAGATTCCGACTTAATGTTATGCAGATTTAAAACAATTGACTCTTAAGTGACCTTAATGTTCTGATCATTGAGATATCAATGTGTTAACATTAATACCGTAGACAAGATGACAAACTACATTAATAAATCTTTATTTATTTTCCTGGCTTGTAGGTGTCGACTCGGATTCATCACTTGCCTATCAAGAAAGCTCCAAACGAGGCTCAGGTCCTCCGGAAAATGCTACTCAAAACAGACTGGAAAACACCTCAACTGCCGTGGAAGTCGAGGCCAAGAAAACGTCATCATCCAATCTGCAGATCAGTGTTGCTGCCATCTCCATAAAGCCTTCCAGATCACAGGACTCCCTCAGAGAAGCTCCTGTAAAGGAGACGTCGTCAGCCATGATCACAAGGCAAAGAAGTGTCATCACTAAAAACAATAAATACAAAACAAGCATAAACACTACATTGAAAACGGGATATCAATTTGGTGCTAAATCACTTCCAAGAAATTCGTCCTGTGTTAATCTTCCAGCCAGTAAGAATGAGAGTTTACGATGGGACAATCCGGCGGACGGATCCGACGAGGAGGACGAGAGAATTAGGTTGTATAAAATCAATAGAAGGAAAAGATATTTAGCAGCAGCTCAGGCAAAAGGCCTAGGATGGGCAGCAAATTATAAGAATGGAACACCAGTAAACGAAGACTCAGGGATAGAGGCCAAGGACTCCCGAACAGCTGCCAGGAATGATAATCACGTGATGTCAGACTTTAGTCCAATGAAAAGCCTGGCACCAACAGCATCAAATTCTGGCCTCGCTATGGTAGAATGTTGATGATGTTTATTGTTTAATTTATTGATAATTATTGTAATTGTAGTACAAAATGTAAACATTTTATTCATTAACACTGTATATGTACATGTTATTTTGTACTATTTTTTCATTAATAATTTTCTTCTGATGCAGAAAAAAATAAACCTTTAGGCTAGTTGTTAATGCAAACAAAAATTTCTTTTTTAAAATATTCAAACTAGATACTAGTAATTCTACTCAAAACGGTCACAACCATATGTTAAGTGCTATTTGTTCATGAACCAATCATTCATTCTTCGTTTCATTGGGTTACTGATTAACAATTACATGTTCTACTAGTCAGCTGTATTTCAATGTTTGTTTATACTTAATTTTGTAGTTATTCTTTATTTTTACTACACAGCATAATTTCTTTTATCATGACCACCCTGCATTGAATTATTGATGATAAACATATCTTTACTAAAAAAGAAAATATTTATGTATTTTTTGGCCTTGCTGAGTTTTGATCCATGGATGAAATTCTTCGAACTGGACACAAGAAGGAAAGAATCATCCAACAAAATTCTGATATTTTTTTTATTTAGTTTGATTGTAAGGGGGAAATGAATTTTTACAAATATTTTTTTAAGATTTTATTTTCCGAGGTAAAATTTTTGCTTCAGTTAATTGCATGTGAGCATATACATTTTCTATTTACTACTTTCATTCTTTTTTTGTTTGGTCAAAATCATTTATTACCATAAATTTTTATTGGTTTTTTTGTTATATTATAAAATGCTTTAGAACCTTAAGCTTATTTCATTTAATAAATGAATTCAATATCGAAGATTTGTTCACAAATCATTAATTTATTTTGAGGTTTACAGTATCAAAGTAATTAATTCTTTGCAATAATGTAAAAAAAAAAAATCATTATAATCAAGTAGATTTTGTACTAAAATGCGGTCTTTTCTAATGAAAAATTATTTATATAATTTCATCATAATAATTAGTTAAATGTTATTAATGACATGACCTATTAATGATCAGTAATAAATTTTAACGAAATGAATGATTGAATAAGATCATGATGACATCAATGAACTTATGACCTGCAGGTGGTTTGTTCTCTATTTCTGAATTTTATGTAACAAAATTATATATAATCTTATGTAAAATAGGTTTAATTGACCTGTCCTTCAGGTTAAGTTATTTAAGCCCAGCCATTTCCTATTTTTTCCTTTGAAAGTTTTCTTAATCCACAACTGTATAAGAAAAGGTTAAAAATGTCCTTACTGAATTCTTCAACACCAGAATACAGGCTGATTTGTGCTTACGAATATTGGCATTCGGTAATTTACCGAAGACAATAATTTTCAAGAAAACAGTCCATTTCATAAGGTAAAATTTGCCAACAGAGAAACTAACGACGTAAATTAAAAATTATTAAGGATATTGTACAAAAACGCCTGTATTTCACCAAATGGATATGGAGATAACGAACAGTATTCAATATCAAAGTCCATAAAACAATACAAAATAGGAGCAGAGCAAACACTGACCTCCAAAACATCAGAAGTGGGATCAGGTGCATATCGAATCAACTGAGAATGTAAACTCCGTTTGCAGGTGATGAACGTATATCGCTGCATAGGTAAGGGAAGTTGATGATAGAAAATTTAAATTTATCATGTTTATCATAGAGCTTGGTTGTTAGATTACCATTAATATCTTTTTCAAGTAAAATATCCAAGTATGAAACATGTGTCAGACTCTGTGGTATCTTTTATCTCAAGCTCACCAGGATATATCGTATCGACATAGGAATGGAAATTATCATTGTTATAAAATTGACAATACGTCGTCGATATATCTAAATGTCGAACTGAAGGCCACAGCAAGTGTTTTCTTCTTACCAAACTAACAATTTCAAAAATCCACCAAATTGCAAACTGAGTCCACAAATATTCATTGAAAAAAATATGTACAGTGAAACCTGTCTAATCCGACATGCACTGGGAGACAAATTTGTGTCGGAAAAGACAGGATGTCGAATTACACAGTGTTAAAAACAAGGAAAATACTGAAATGGGAAAAAATATAATGTCGGAATTAACAGTGTGTCGGATTATTCAGGTGTCGGATTAGACAGGTTTCACTGTACTTGTATGGAGATAACGAACAGTACTCAAGTCCAAAAGTCCGTTCAAACATTACAAATCAAAAGAAAAACAGAAACGGAACTCTAAACCAAAGGTGGGATCAAGTGCCAGGAGGAGTGTGCATTCCCCACTGAGCGGTCACCGTCTGCTCCTTGTCATAATAAGCGGAAATTCGTCGAAAATTCAGTGTGTAGATAATGTCGTATTAATTATGAAAAATTTCAATCAGCATTAAACGACATGATAGATTGTATTGCCTGACGTGGTCATTGTATCAAAGATTAAGCTTTCGAAATGATGACTTTAAACGAGACTGTTGATATTCTTGTTCCATCAGCTTGTTTGTCAATACCTAACATCATTTAAGAAATTGTCTATATGTTGAGCATATTTTGCCTATCGAAGCAATTGAGTAATAATATTAACTTCATATGCAGCGGATAAGGGTATATTGCTACATAGTTGTAAGGGAAGTCGATTGAAAAGTTAAAGGTTTTAAATTTACCATAAAGCCTTTCATTGTTAGGCTACCGTCAAAATCTTCTTCTACTAAAATATCCTAGTATGAAACAGATGTGTCAGACTTTGTGATATATTTAATTCTAACATCCGTGGGATATACGGTGTTGACATATGAATGGAAATAACTACTGTTTCTTATAATTCGTCGTCGATACTAGTATATCGATGTGTCGAGTTGAGAGCCGCAGTTTATGTTTTCTCATGTACAACCTGTATATTGATTGATTGATTGTATATTGTTTAACGTCCCTCTCGAGAAATTTTCACTCATATGGAGACGTCACCGTATGCCGGTGAAGGGCTTCAAATTTAGACCTATACTCGGCACTCAGGGCCATTGAGCAGTGAGGGTTCTTTAGCGAGCCAGCGACGACCGTGACACGGGAGCTAGCTGTTTATGGTCATATCCGAAAGACCCGTGGCTTTCACTTCTAGTGCCGAGCGCTTGGCGAAGGAACAGTCACTACCTTTGTTTAAGTCTTAGGTATGACGCGGCGCCGCGAACGAGAATCGAACCCGGGCCTCCCGATCACGAAGCGAACGCTCTACCACTAGGCTACCGTGACCGGTACACAAGCTGTATAAGATTTTGAATAAATTCTGCTTCGTATGAAAACAAGAATAAGTCTGCTAATAAAGGGGATAAGTGTTATCCACAAGAATTCCAACAGATTGTTGGAAGACCTCGTCTCCTCATAGAAAATCAAGCATCCTTTTCATATCAACTTTGGAGTACTTGTGTGCAAAATCAGAATGTTTTTAATAAAATAATTTTGTAAATGACCAATTACAAGATAACGTTAATTAACGACTTCCATTTTTATTGAAACAGCAGTTGTCAATGATGTCAAAAAGCCTGGACATATTAATAAAAAAAGTATACAGTGCTAGTATGGAAGGGAATTACCGCCAAAAGTCTATGTATCTTGCTTTTATTCTTATTCTGCCTACTTCTTTATGCTTTGTTATTGTTGTAATTGTATGTCGCTTTATTGTTTTCATATTCGTCTTTATTACATTTCACTTTGACTTTTATCCTTCTTCATTTTGCCCTTACTTCTATGTTGCTTTGTTCTTGTAGATTCATTTTACTTTCTTTTCAATTGATTCAGTTTCTTAAATGATTATCTCTATTACGAACGTGAATTCAATCACACAAAGAATGAAGCATATTCAATGAAGACGAATACAAGTTGTCAAAATTTAGTGCCGCATTATAACGCTAGGTGGCAGGGGTGTTCGCTACGAGTGTTGGTAAAACTAGGTAAGCAAACCCGGGCCGGGGTTATTCGAGATTTTTCAATTTTCTGCCTTAATACTTTATCAATCGAACTTCTGAACTGATCCAATGATGGAAACTCCATATTTATTTTCTCTGGGCACACAGGAATAGCGGCCTCTTATTTCAGACATAACTTTATATAATTTGCTGAATATGTTCATTGAAGGGCCGACCCACTTTTTGTGAGGGTAAGGGTCAAATAAGGTTAATGTAGTATAGTAGGGAAAAATTTATCAAATTTGATACTATAGAAGAAGTTGAATCTAACCCAAAACCCACCCCGCCCCGAAATAGGATTTCAATGGCGTCGGACAAAGTGAAAGTTGGGGCCCGGGGGGGGGGGGGGCAAAGTGTAAGAAATTTTTTTTAGAACTTCAAAAAAAAAAAACTTGACAAGCCAAAAAAAAAAAAAGAAATGTCCACTGTCCAAACACAAAAATCCAATTTCGTGGAGGGGGGGGGGGGGTTGGGGTTGGGGGTTGAACCTCAGTGCCAATTTTTTTTTTTCAAAACACCACCACTTTCCCCATTTTAAACCTACACTGCATCGTGTCCATGGAAAGGGGGGGGGCTATACCTACGCAGCAATGTTCAATGTCTGTTCTAAGTCTATCTTTGGAAAGAAAAGTGGGGGGTACGCCCCCCGCCACCTCCCCGGTTCCGACGCCTATGTATTTTCAAGTTTGGAAATTTCCTTGTTTTTTTTTTTTTTTTTTTTTTTGCTTGTCAAGTTGTTTTCAGCCAGTTAGCTTGAATTTTTAAAAACGATGCTACGTCACTGTTCTCTCGCCTGAAAAAAATATAACTTTATCAAAGTTATTTGTTGGATAATTGAATTCCAGTTTAATTGACATAAAAATGTTAAATATTTTGATACTAGTTACCCCTTATAAATGGATTTGTTTTTCAGGACCTTCCACTGAATTGAACTTTATTTCACGACAAATAGTAACTGCTCATGCGTGTGATTCTAGGGACGGGGCTTTGCAAAGGAGTGAGGAGCGTTATGGGTAGGCGAAGTCGGAACCAGGCTACACCCCAGGCATACTAGAAACTCCCCGGTCTTCTTTTCTGCTATATTATTTTATGTTGAAATAGTACTTTTCAATAAAGAAAAGAAATATCTTTAGTACGCACCGTATTTTACATCAGCCAGGAGAGCTAAAAAAATCTTAAAACTTGAAAATTCTATTTGGTGGTGGTGAAGGGGAGGGGGGGGGATTTCGTAAACTTTTTTCAGTACCATATATTACTCACTAAGTACATGACTTTTAAAATATAAATTGACTATTAGTGCTGCAACAAAAAGTGTAAGGGATGGGGGCAACAAGCCTTTCGCTGAACTTTGCCAGTAGTAAAAAGTCTGTTACGTTTAGGAAAATGTTTCGTGGCCACCCTCCCCTCTACCGGTGCTGGCGCGGATCCAGAAATTTTTTTCTAGTGGGGGGGGTCCACCCCTGTCAAAAAAAATTCCAATCCCAGAAATTTCTTGACAAGCAAAAAAAAAAAAAAAACAAACAAACAAAACAAAAAAAACCTAAACTCGCCCAAACGTGAAAATCCTATTTCGTTGGGGGGGGGGGGGGGGGGGAGGGGGGGTTGTAGTCTATGACTTCTATTGCCTCAAATCCTTCACTTTTTATACCCATTTCACACATATTCATGTTTACCGGGTGGGGGATTCCAAGGTAATTTTTTTCTTGCTTTAGTATATACATTTCTTAACCTTGTAAATTCCGGGGGGGAGGGCTGACCCACGACCCCCCTCTAGATCCGCGCATGTGGTGAAACTTACCCCATAGGAGGTCGTTCAGACGGAAGTCAGTATATATATTGAGACTTGGGGGTGTGATTGTACATTGTATAACGTCCCTTTAAATTGGAGAATTTTTAACTCAAATGGAGAAGCCACCTCTTGCCGGTGGAGAGCTGCAAATTTGTCCTATATACCCGGCACTTATAGCCATTGAGCAGTGAGGGATCTTTTTTCGGGCCAGCACCTACTGCGAAACGGGACCTCGGATAATGCGGTCTAGATCTCATCCGAAGGACCGAACTCCACGTCCCATAGTGGGACTATGATTCGAACCCACGACGTATTGATCGACTCTTTACTACTGTGTTTCGTGACTCTAGAGCAGACGCCGTAACCACAGTGCCACGCGGGCGACTGCACCCGGGGGGTGGGGTGGGGTGGGGGGCTGCGTCCAGGGGGGGGGGGGGAGTCATTATCCATTAATACTCGTGAAAATTATCTATGTTTAATTAAATGGTTAAAATGATTTAATTATTAACCACTATTAAAATGATATCATTAAAAAATTTATTCATATAGGACGGATAACTTTTCTTCAAAAACTGAAAACGTTAGTATATAAACATTGTTTCACGATTTAAAAAAAAATATTCGGGGGAGGGGTTGCTATGAAGGGGGACGAATTGCTATATACAGCGAGATTTCCCACGGAAGAATAATCTTCCGAAGGAAGCATCACTATGTAGACAGTCTTCCAGGGGAAATATTACCATCTTCCGAGGGAGTGGCATTATCGGGTACATACCTGAACTTATAACAAATATCATTTGAAAATTTAAGTTTGATTGATAAAGTATTAAGGCAGAAAATTGAAAAATCTCGAATAACCCCGGCCCGGGTTTGCTTACCTAGTTTTACCAACACTCGTAGCGAACACCCCTGCCACCTAGCGTTATAAAGCGGCACTAAATTTTGACAACTTGTATTCGTCTTCATTGAATATGCTTCATTCTTTGTGTGATTGAATTCACGTTCGTAATAGAGATAATCATTTAAGAAACTGTATCAATTTAAAAGAAAGTAAAATGAATTTACAAGAATAAAGCAACATAGAAGTAAGGGCAAAATGAAGAAGGATAAAAGTCAAAGTGAAATGTAATAAAGACGAATACGAAAACAATAAAGCGACATATAATTACAACAATAACAAAGCATAAAGAAGTAGGCAGAATAAGAATAAAAGCAAGATACATAGACTTTTGGCGGTAATTCCCTTCCATACGCTAGATATCGAACATCAGATCAAATGTTTTTCTTCCTGCGACTATAGTCTGCTGGACACCTCAATTCACTTATTTTAAAAGTGCAACAAATTAACGAGGCACAATCTTTGAATTGGCACTAAAAATCCTCAATATCATAAATCATTTCTAGAATTGTGCCAGACGATGGATCAAATATGAGAGGAAATACTTTAAAACTTAACCAGAAAGGCATTAAAGTAAATAGGGTAGACGCTTCAAGTTAAACGGCCAAGGGGCAATAAATAAGCCATATATTCTTCTGTCTTTGATAATTCTGAAATGGGAAAACGGGATTGGATGGATATGATTAATATTTATGGTCCGTAGTTAAGCAGGTAACAGCAATCCAATTTACTTTATGTTGCTTTTGTAGAATTTCTTCCAAAATCAAATGCCAATTTTAAAACTAATGCCAACAACGAAACAAATTCATTTTACTTTATCTTTTTTCATAAAGTTCTTAAAACAAAGATACATAGTAATTTCCAGTATATATTGTTCAAAGCTCTGCTTTACTCGCGAAAATAACAACAATATTGAAAAAGAAACGGGAAAGTGTACAATATATTTGAGAGGTGGTGTTACACAAATGTGAAATTTTGGAACTTTCATCTTCAGAAGTTAAGAATTTTGGATTCCGAGGAGAAATACTTCAACGAAGTTTGAACATTATTCCCACACCTAATTTCTACAGACTTTTCAATTTTTCTGGAATGATAGGAACTTTTCAGGATCGTTTGTGCTCTCAATTTGTATCGTTTAATGGGCTTTTGATTGATTGAATAAATGGTTGCTATTGTATCGTGTTTTACGTCCTACTGGAGTTTTTTTTCCCCATTCAATCACCATACTTTCTGTGGAGGACTTCAAATTTAGACCTATACTCGGCCCTCAGGGCCATTGAACAATGAACATTGAGGTATGCCAACTTGGGACCTCCAATTTTAAGTCTCAATCAGAAGATCAGTGACTTTCATTACTGTAGATTCTTTATTTTTGCGAGTACTTATTATCGCCAATGGTTCTTCAACGGTAAATAGCGAGAAAAATAATTAGAGAATGAAGGGTTCATCAAAAGATCTATATTTCAGGACCATAAAAATAAAGGCGAGTAATGCTTCTCGCGAAATTACGCGATAATTAATTCCACGCGTATATTTAGGAATTTACGGTATCATTGCCGGACGCTTGGCAAAGAAACAGTTACCACTTTTGTTAACGTCTTACCTGAAATGTATGGAGTTGACGAACAATTTTTAAGCTCAAAAGTCCATTCAACAATACACAGAGTAAACAAGGTCATTAAAAACATCAGAGGTAAGATCAGGTGACATGGGGGAGTGAACATCCCCTGGCGACCGGTCACACCCGCCGCATGCCCCTTGTCTTGATCGGGAAATAACGGAAAATCCGTCTGATGCGGCGCGGCGATCGAAAATCTAACTAGTGCCTTGTTACCACGGCACAAACGACACTTCCATTAGTTAAAATACAGATTAATGGGATTTAAAACTCAAGAAAATAAATATACAGAAGTACTGACATCTGCAATTTTTGAACCGAGTTCGAAACATATTCATGTATTCAATATACATCACTTTAAAAAAGTGCATATCCTTCAAAACTTGTATTGACAGACAACCATTTGTACAGAGGGAGGTAACTCTTTCGTCTTTTCTTTAGTTGTTTGACGAGACTAACAATACATAAACATGACTAAGGGCCTGATGAATCGTAGGAGTATTGGAATTCGACTTTATTTTCCTTGAATTTGGAAGAGTGCTTTATACCTTGACACAGTTATCTAAACGTTAAGTATGCCTTTTATATCCTCTTTGTATGTTTAAGATATTTAGGTATCTATGTATTTAAGCACCTGTTTCAACCTCTCATACAACTATAAGTAGTTCCTTTAATGTTCCATGAAGACACATTACGTAATTCCCGGAAATGCAATGCTGTAAGAGGAGAGATATTGGGGCCTCTTTCACCTAAAACATTGTTTCCCAATTCTTCGAATACGAAATATACGCATTTCTTTTTTACTTATCAGATGAACACGCACTTATCATGTACATATATGTCGAGCAAGTTTCTTAAATAATGGGCATAGTATCAATATGTGACCATTCAAATGATCAAATTGATGCAAGAGGCAAATGAACATCACTTTACAGTAATCTAACCGTTATTTTAATATACATGTGACAAACTGCTCGGGTACTAAAGAAAAGTTATCAAGAAGATTAAAAAAAAATGATGGACATTAAACGTACCTTGTAAGTGAGAAAAAGTATACACTTTTCTGCTAGAATCCTAAAAAAAAACTTTTTTCTTCAAGATTAAAAGAAATAAACATATTAGTCTGAGTATATATATGTACGCTATTGATCAGTACACGATTAAACTTATTTTCAAATTTCTCAAAAGCCTATTACAAGTACATCAAAACTTACGACTTTTGAACACTTTATACATCATTTTCTCTCGATAATTTAAAATATGCATACTTTGATATCTCAGACAATATCTATTTGGAGACCAGGTCTTCGAACAATCTGTTGGAATTTCCACGGACATCATTTGCATCCCGATTCATTTGAGGCATAATATTAGTTCAAAAACCTAAACATGAAAAGAAGAAACACATTTACTGTGACCTCAATTCGACATTAATTTTAGATGTATCGAGACGTTCTTTCAATTAACAACTTATTGTAATTACTATGTCGATATAATGCAATTATAGTATTTCACAAGGAAATATAAAAATCTTATTTCATATCGAAGTTATTGAAACTTCGAATTTCTGGTCGAATTTGATTGACGCCTCCTTGCACTTTCAAAAATTATAATTTTATTCTGTGTCTATGCACCTTTAAAGCCATCATTTCGGAGGTTCTGTATGGTCGATACAATGACCTTGACAGTAAATGCAATCTATCGTTAAGTCAAGTATATACAGACTGAATTTATTCATACTAATTGAAAAGCCATTAGTTACACACTGAATAGTCGACTTATTTTCCGTTATTTCCCAAATATGACAAGGGGCAAACGCCGGGTGTGACTGTCGGAAGGGGATGCTCTCTCCTCCATGGTACCTGATCCCATCTCTTATGTTTTAGAGGTCCGTGTTTGCTCTGCTCCTGATTTGTATTATATGAATGGACGATATGAATAGTTCGAAAAATACTTTCTCAATTTATTTCTGTTTAAATGTTGGGATTTTAAACGCCTTTTACTCTGTATATAATATTTTCTTGAGACCTCAGAGCATTTTTGCTAGATGCGATATCGATGAGATGTTTTACCTTTGCGGTATTTTTTCTCCTTTTGTGTAAAAGATAAAACACCCACCCTAGTCTTATGCAATAGTAAATAAATATTTTTTTTCAAAACTCTTTTATGTAAATAGGATTATTATTTTTTCGTTGAAATTAAACTGTTTATCAGCTCCCTAAATAATATCCGTGTCAAATCTCTGCGCCTCTTTACAATTTCCACGAATTAAAATACAAGTATATATCTGTCTCTTTCTTGTCTGCGTCATTTAAAATAACTGAATCTCCAAACTTGCTTAGTAGGCAAACAAGACTGTCCCTTTGGGAAGGGGAGAGGTATCTTTTTTAGAAGAAAGCCAGGAACAAAGTTGTACGGGTCTCAATACCAGGTCCTGTCCTTCCTGAAATGTCAACGTATATTTTATCATTTTCCCTGTTAATGGGGATAACAACTGGACAGTTTTATGTAGAAAGATGTGCGTTAACGAACATCTCGTCTGGGGAAATATTATACACAAATATGAGTCTTCCAGATCATAACAGAACAGATTTCAATTGCTACAAAGTAGATACAGACGATGTTTACTGTGAAATGCGGAGAGATACAGTGTGTGCTTGCTCAACAGTATACAAGTACCAAAAATCCGAGCTTAATGAACTTGTCCCAGAGTTCCTTTCTCGGAGAGGAAATATTCATGTGCTATTTAGTGGTGATAAGAAGAAGAGCGATTACTATTACATCTCCGTGACAAAGAGTTTTCTAGGAATGCTTCCTGAAAATCTTTGCGATTTTCCATTCACAGTATTAATGAATTTTACACACAACAAAATAGAAACTCTGAGAAACTTCTCGTGTGTAAAGAAACTAACGTTTCTGGACTTGTCGCACAATAGAATAAAGGACATCTACAAATCATTTTTCCATGGACTTTCTTTACTTTGGGACATTAATTTGTCATTTAATGAAATTTCCTACATTGAACCTGGAACATTTAAGGACGAATCCCTCAGCTTGAATAACCTTGACGTTTCACATAATTCAATACTTGTTTTAGATCTTTCCAATCTTCTACTTTCTAAAACGTTTTGTAACATCTCTTATGCAGGCAATAAAATTGCTAGTTTCACGAATAAAGCAGACGACCCAATAAAATATGAAGACAAATTTTCAGAAGTAGGATTTTTTGACCTATCTTTTAACAACATTGAAAAAATTCCCAATTTCGAAGAATTAAACCTTGGAAAAGGCTATAGCTTTATGGGGAAAGTTATATTCAACCGTTTCATCTTTCAAGTAATATCAAACCCAATCGTGTGTGATTGCTTTTTGGAAGAAATGTTATGGAATGTCCGAAATGTGAAGCACACCTATAAGACAGACAGCGATTTTTTGGGATATACATGCTCATATCCAGCCAATCTACAAAACGTTTCCATCGTAAAAAGCTTTGTTTATAATAATAGTTTTGATGAACTTGTTTGTAAATTACCTAAATGCCCCCGAAACTGCAAGTGTGTTTTTCAATCAAGTCAATTTCGAATCATCATTGACTGCACGGAAAATTTTAATGGAAAGGTACTTCCTACTTTTAATTTTACTGACATGGTTGAAAGTGTTAAAGGTCATTCCAAGCTTCCAGAAACAACGATACATCTTCAGCTGTCAGGAAGACAAGTTGAAACATTAAATAACAGAAGCTTTTTTCCCAACCTCTCTTACATTGACCTGTCAAACAACAAAGTGGAAACTGTAAAAGAATCCTTTTTCTTGGAGCTATTACGTGTGCCGAACATAAAAATTAATTTTACCAGTAACCGTGGTGTTCTAAAACTCCCAAATGGACTTCAACTATTAAACCCCAAAAGTGTCGTTCTAAATAATGTCTCGATTGCCTGTGATTGTGAACTTATGTCTTGGTTCATGCAATGGCTTACCAGTAGAGAAAAAGATTTGAAGGGACTTGGTATAACGTGCAGAATAAATTCTTATTCCATTCCCATACAAAACGTCACAGACTCCGATCTGGGCTGCAGTCAGGATCAAAACGAGAACTTCAACCTTGTATTCGTTATAGGGGGCTTTCTCATTTTCCTCGTTATTGTCTTTTTTGTATATTCAAAATATGGCCACTACTTTTTAGTTTTTCGTAAATGCCTATCAATATCAAAGCAATACAGCAGTTTCAGGTATGACGTGTATGTCTCCATAGACGAGGAAAACGAGGAAGTCCTGCGTTATGTCGGTACAGAGTTCCTACCGATGCTCGAAAACTTCAATCTGAAAACATTCATGTTGGCTAGAGATTCTGAGGTTGGGAGTGTGATGGAAGAATGCATGATAGAAAGTATGAAGAGGTCAAGAATATACCTGTTTTTCCTCACAGCTACAGTTTTAACTAAAAGTGAATCAGTTTTTGTAAGGGAATGGAAGCACGCATGGAATAACTATAAATCAAGCAATACACATGAAATCTTCTTTATTAATTTCGATTTGTTAAGATTGAAAGATATCAGTGACAAAAACATGAGAGCATGCATGGTTTTTGGAAAAAGTGTCAATTTTTCTGACTTTGACTTTGAGGACAAAATCAGAAAGTCATTGAAAAGAAGAGAAGTTAGGCAACAAAATCCCAAGGTGATTTTGACCATGATGTCGATTGATTTATCCACAGTGTAATATTAAATAATGCTGAAAATGAATTCAATCAGTTTTATTTTTAAAATTTTAAGCACAACTGAGAGTGTAGATTTTAGAATTTGTTAAAATCCCTAATACGGGATTGGTCATGCATGAATTAGGGATATACATGCAAAGTCAATATACATGTACATAAAATTCCATCTTAGTTTTAGAACCACTCAGTCATGATTAATCGTATTATTTCAGAGACAAAGATTTGTTTAAGATAGTAGCAGGGAGGTTCCAGTAGAATGAAGAAATAAATGGTTACAGGGCCACATTTACTCATATTAATCTGAAAAATGCTTATTTTTGTGGATTCAATTTAGTTGTAAATTTCAGATGAAAATAAAACTGTCAAGGAAAAAAAAATCGGAATTCACAGTGAACTGATTGAACAGGTGTCATAATAGACAGTTTTCACTGTACTACTTTCTTACATTCTAAACTGCAGATCAGTGGCATGTGTAGAGCTGAACTTGTTGAGTTAGTCAAAATGTAATCAATGTAACTTTTGAAACAATTTTAATTACAAAACAATATTTTTACAATTTGTTTAGGTGAAACACAATTTAATATTATACAAATCTGCATATTATTCAGAACACGTGTTATAAAAGACAATGAAATATATGGATATAACAAAGAGTATTCAAGCCCAAAAGTCCATAAAACAATACAAAATAGGAGCAGAGCAAACACGGACCTCCAAAACATCATATGTGTGATCTGGTGCCATGTAGGAGTGAGCATCTCCCGCCGACTGGTCACATCCACCCTGTGCTCCTTGTCATGATCGGGAAATAACGAAAATATCCGTCGTCAATCCTATGTATAAGTAATGGACTAACAATTAGTAAGAAAAGCGTCTATCAGCATTTGATTCAATGAGGAATATGGAGAAAGATATGGAGATAACGAACAGTATTCTATATCAAAGTCCATAAAACAATACAAAATAGGAGCAGAGCAAACACGGACCTCCAAAACATCAGATGTGTGATCTGGTGCCATGTAGGAGTGAGCATCCCCTGCCGACCGGTCACATCCAACCTGTGCTCCTTGTCATGATCGGGAAATAACGGAAATATACGTCGTCAATCCAATGTATAAGTAATAGAATAACGATTAGTATGTAAAACGTCTGTTAGCATTTGATTCAATGAGGGATATGGAGAAAGATATGGAGATAACAATCAGTATTCAATCTCAAAGTCCATAAAACAATACAAAATAGGAGCAGAGCAAACACGGACCTCCGAAACATCAGAGATGGGATCTCGTCGTCAATTCAGTGTATAAATAATGGACTATCAATTAGTATGAAAAACGTCAGTCAGCATTTGACTCAGTGATAATGTGTATTTGCTGACAAGGTCATTGTATCGACCAAAGAACCTATAAAATGATAATTTTAAACTAGACTGCTGATATTCTTGTTTCATAAACTTCTTTGTCAATAAATTACCTCGTTTTAGAAATTGTTAATACGTAGAGCATGCTCTTGCGTATCGAATCAACTGAGATATATAAACTCCGTATGCAGGTGATGAAGGTATATTGCTGCATAAGTAAGGGGAGTTGACGATAGAAAAGTTAAAGTCATCAAGTTTATTATAGAGCTTTTATAGTTGGTAGATTACCATTAACGTCTTTTTCAAGTAAAATATCCAAGTATGAAACAGATGTGTCAGACCCTGTGGTATCTTTTATCTCAAGCTCACCGGGATATATCGTATCGACGTAGGAATGGAAATGACCATTGTTAATTGACAATACGCGTCTTCGATATATCTAAATGTCGAGTTGAAGGTCACAGCAAGTGTTTTCTTCTTTCCTCGCATGATAAAAAAAAAAATGCATTTCCTGACAAGGTCATTGAATCGACCATAGAACGTACGAAATGATGACCTTAAACTATACTGCTGATACATGTACTCTTGTTTCATACGTTTTTGTCAAAAATTTATTTCGTTTTAGAAATTGTACGTAGATCATGATCTTGCGTATCGAATCAGCCGAAAAATATAAACCCGTTTGCAGGTGATGAAGGTAATCAAGCGACTCAAAAAGAAAATTTTGACATAAGTTTATTCTGAATATGTGGTCTCCAAGCAAGAATATTGAATACTTTATCAGGAAAGATCTTTCTGCCAGAGTTTATTTTTTCTTGATTTTCACCCAAGATATGGCTAGTAATGAAATGAGAACTCATTTACAGTTACATGTACTTTATGATTATGATACAGCTATGAATATTAAATTCATTTTTTATATTATAAGTTTGTTGAGGCCTTAATTCTGTACCAGAGAAAGCTTCACTGTGTATAGGGAGATGCATCTGTGGGGTGCTGTGGAATTGTAAACCGAAATTTACAAATACATGTATGTATAAAGAGAGACAAATCCGTATGTCTGATTTGTATGAAATTATAAACAATTTATGAGCTTTTTTACATTTTAACTACTTTCATTCACACACTCTTACTGACTTACATACAGTCTCATTCTTTAGATCATGATAATAATAACAAAATGGTTTGAAAAAATCAATAGTTCATATATTTTATTACAACTTTACTTAGAACATATATTTACTACTTTGTATAGATTTATATTGACAGATCTCTTTATGAAAAACAAACAGTATATAATATTTTTATAATAAGCTCATTGAAATATGTTTTTCCACAAACACCATTCTTTTTCAAATTTATCTATGCGGAGATTTTTGATAGCTATATATTTTTCAATATCATGTTTCAATTTAATATGATTTAGTAAGCCCAAAAAATTTGGAATTTTATCTTGTATTAAACATGTAAAAATGTATTGTTTTGTATATAATATTATAAAATTCTTGACTCTGTTGTTATATGTCATTGGTATTTCACCTAGAATAACATTTTCAACATTAAAACCAACTCTTTTTTTCATTGTTTTGTAAATATGTAAACTGAGGCTGGCCCATAGAGATAAAACTTTTTCACAACCAATGAAAACATGTTGAATAGTTTCTACTTTTTGTTTACAAAAAGTACAAATATCTGAATTCTTAATCTTAATTTTTTTAAATAGGAGTTAACAGGTAGAATCCTATGTAAAATTCTAAATTGTAACCATTGAATTGTTGAGTCCTTTGTTGTTTTGAAACATACTTTAAAAACATCTTTTACACAAATTTCATTGATTCCATATGGAGATAATTCTACATTCCACTTGCATAAAGCTTTTAAAACAGTTTCTTTTGTGTTAAGACAATTGTAAATATATTTTGTACATTTTTCATACAACAATATGTCTTGAAAATAAACAGGTAAAAAAGGTCCATACATATTTTTCACTGAGAATCTATCTATTGACATATCCTTTATGTACTTTGAGATTGAACAAACAACACTATTATACTGCATTATACATACTGTAGAAATGTTAATCTTTGTTGAAAAGTCTTTTGAGTAAGAAAAATACCCCTTTCGTCTAAAAAATCACGAATAGTTTTAACACCATTCTTATACCAATCTTGAATAAAAATGCTTTTGTTATCAACTTTGATTTTTGAGTTATACCATACTGGTATATTTAAGAAATTGTCTTGAGAAACTGAATCATTCACAGTTTTTCTAACTTCAAGCCATGAAATAAAAACATCTTGCCAAAATTTATTGTTTTTTGCAAGTAAGATTTTACGAACAAAATCGTCCCCAAAATCAAGTAGCTTATTTAAAATGTCATTACCATTTACAGCCATGAATAGATCCATCCATGGTTTGCTACAACAATAGTTTGACAATCTTTTAATCCAAAAACATTTCAAGGCCATTATAAATTTGCTTATATTTATCATTTTAAGTCCCCCTAATAAATAATCCTGTGTTATAGTAGCTCTATTAATTTTGTCACACTTTGATTTCCAAATAAACTCAAAAATGTCGTGACAGAGAGAAGAAATTATTTCTGGTTTTGGTGTTGGCAATGATATAAACAGGTGGTTTAATTTTGGTATAAGTATAGTTTTAACAACTGTAACACGACCAATTGGAGTTAGCATTCTCCGTTTCCAATGTTGTATTAATGCTTTAAATTTGGGTATTATACTATCATAGTTAATTCCATTTATTTTATCGAGTTCAACAGAAAAATTTATTCCTAGTAGATCAAAGGTTGTGCATCCCCAATCTAGTTTCCATCTAGAATGATGAAACACCTCATTAGAAAATTTTTTTGAGCCTATCCATACAATTTTTGTCTTAGAACTGTTTATTTTTAAACCAGATAATCTAGAGTAAAAGTCAATGGTTTCAAGAGCAGCAAATAGGGATCTTGGTGAGCCATCAAGAGCTAGCGACGTGTCATCAGCATATTGAGAAATCTTATGTTCTTTATCATTGACAACAATGCCTTTTATATCAGTATTTTGTTTAATTAGAATAGCTAGAATTTCAGCACAAAGAAGAAATAAGTACGGAGCAACAGGATCTCCTTGTCTACAACCCCTTTGGATATCAAATTGTTCTGATAAAAATCCGCATTGCAAAACTGATGCTTTAAAATTTGTATTAAGAATTTTTATCCAATTAATTATATTATTACCAAAACCAAAATATTTCAATACTTTATAAATAAAAGACCATGAAATTGAATCAAAAGCCTTTTCAAAATCGATTAAAACCAACAATCCTGGTATATTTTTAGCTTCCGTGTATGCCATTAAATCATAAATAAATCTGGTGTTTTCACCAATATATCTTCCTTTTAGGAATCCAGTTTGTGTGTCGGAAATCAAGAGATCCAGAGTAGATTTTATTCTGTAACTTAGGCATCCTGATATTAGTTTATAAAGTACATTTAGTAGAGTTATTGGTCTCCAATTTTTCAAAAACTGTCTTGGTTTATCACCTTTGGGTATACATGAAATTATCCCTAGTCTTTGTGATATAGGAAGTTCCTTTTTTGACAATATACAATTTATCGCTCGCATAATGTAGACTTTAAGATCACTCCAGAAAAATTCAAAAAATTCAGTTGTGAAACCATCACTTCCAGGAGATTTATCATTCTTCATATTTTTTAAAACTTGTAAAACTTCGTTTTCTTCAATATCTTTTTCTAAATCAATAGAGGTGATTTTATCTAATTTTGGAATTTTAGTTGAGTTAATAATTTCTTCTAAATCAATGTCAATCAGTTCATAATCTGTATTAGAATATAAATCTTGATAAAACTTTTTGACTTGGTTCAAAATTTCTGATTGATCATATACAATATTGTTTTCATTCAATTCAACCCTTTTAATAATTTTATTTAAGAAATTTCGTGATTCAAGATTGCAAAAGTATTTTGTAGGCTTTTCTCCTTCCTCGACCCATCTTGCTTTAGATCTTATAATATGTCCTTGTAATTTTTCCTTTCTTATATTTTCAAGATCTAATTTCTTCTGTTCTAATAATTCCATGTTGATATCATTATTATTTTCTAGACATTCTATTTCTTCAATCAACTCTTTTTCTAATTTTTCTCTTTCTCTTTTTTTTGTAAGAAGAATATGAAATTGTAACCCCCTTAATTTCCATTAAAAGAACCTCAAGAAACAAGCTATCGTCAATATTTTCAGTGTACTGATGAACATGATTATCCGCATCCTGCAGATATTTTCTCCGGACTTCTTTAATAGTTTCTTTAACCTTTGCAATAAAATTTTTATCTATTAATAAACTGTTGTTAAATTTCCAAAGTCCTTTCCCTCTTTCAAAAGAATTGAATTTCAGTTCTAAAACAACTACTGAATGGTCTGACCTATATCCAGGTTTAATAGTAAAATTCTCAACCAAGTTAGATAAATTTTCAGAAATTAAAATATAATCAAGGCGACCCTGCTTAACAGGGTTTTTTCTTCTCCAAGTGTATATTTTTTTGTCAGGATTTAAAATTCTGTAATAATCTATTATCTGTAAATGATCCATGATTTCTAAAAGTTTTTTTGAGCATGTGGATTATTTATGTTCCTATAATTTTGTGTATCAATTGATGGATTTAGAGCAAGATTAAAGTCACCACATAAAATATAATAATCGTTATCAAACTCTAAAAAAGCATCTCTTACATTTTCATAAAATTCTGGGCTATCACAATTTGGCCCATAGATATTTATCAAAGTGACTTTGTTTTCTTCAATTGTAAGGTCTAAAGCTAAAAAATTACCATCATTGTCTGTCTTTTCTTTGTGAATCTTAAATTCAAAATCATTATTAAACAATATACATACCCCCCTTGAATTTGATCTGAAAGAGTTAAAATTACATTTGTATCCCCACTGTGCTTCCACATATGGTTCTATCAGCATCAGACGGATTTTCCGTTATTTCCCGATCAAGACAAGGGGCACGCCGCGAGTGTGACCGGTCGGCAGGGGATGCTCGCTCCTCCTGGCACCTGATCCTACCTCTGATGATTTGAATGACCTTGTTTACTCTGCTCCTGGTGTGTATTGTTGAATGGACTTTTGAGATGACAGACAACCATTTGTACAAAGGGAGGTAACTCTTTCGTCTTTTCTTTAGTTGTTTGACGAGGCTAACAAAACATGTTCAAGGGCCTGATGAATCATAGGAGTATTGGAATTCGACTTTATTTTCCTTGAATTTAGAAGAGTCGCTTTATGCCTTGACACAGTTTTCTAAACGTTAAGTATGCCTTTTATATCCTCTTTATATCCTCTTTATATGTTTCAGATATTTGGGTATCTATGTATTTAAGCACCTGTTTCAACCTCTCATACAATTATAAGTAGTTCTTTTAATGTTTTATGAAGACACATTACGTAATTCCCGGAAATGCAATGGTGTAAGAGGAGAGATATAAGGGCCTCTTTCACCGAAAACATTGATTTCCAATTCTTTGAATTCCAAGTATATATGCATTTCCTTTTTACTTATCAGATCAACACGCACTTATCATGTACATATTTGTCGAGCATATATAGGCAAGTTCCTTCATATAATGGGCATAGTATCAATATGTGACCATTCAACTGATCAAATTGATGCAAGAGGCAACTACTAGTAAACATCACTCTACAGCAATCTAACCGTTATTTCAATATACATGTATATATATTATATATATATATTATAATGTGACAAACTCTCGGGTACTAAAGAAAAGTTATTAAGAAGGTAAATAAAATTGATGGACACTAAACCTAACTTGTAAGTGGGAAAAAGTGTACACTTTTCTGCGAGAACTTTTTTTTCAAGATTAAAAGAAATAAACATATAAGTCTGAGTATATATATGCATTGTTGATCAGTACATGTACATGATTAAAATTATTTTCAAATTTCTCGAAAGTCTATTACGTGTACATCAAAACTTACGAGTTTTTCAACACTTTATAGATCATTTTATCGCGATGAATTAAAATCTACATACTTTGATATCTAAGAAATATCTATTTGGAATTCCCATGGACATCATTTGCATCCCGTTACTAGCATGCATATTTTTGTATTCATTTGAAGTATAATATTTGTTCAAAAACCTAAACATGAAAAGAAGAAACACATTTACTGTGGCCTCAATTTGACAATTAGATATATCGAGACGTACTGTCAATTAACAAGTCATTTTAATTACTATATCGATATAATGCGATAGCATTTCACAAGGAAATGTAATAAAAATCTTATATCATTTCGAAGTTATTGAAACCTCGAATTTCTGGTCGGGTTTGATTGACACGTCCTTGCACTTTCACAAATTCTATTTTGTGTCTATGTACCTTTAAAGTTTAAAGTCATCATTTCGGAAGCTTTATGATCGGTACAATGATCTTGTCAGCAAATACAATCTATCAAGTATATACTGACTGAAGTTATTCATACTGATTGAAGAGCCATTGGTTACACACTGAATAGTCGACTTATTTCCCAAATATGACAAGGAGCAAACGCCGGGTGTGACCATTGGAAGGGGATGCTCTCTCCTCCTTGGCACCTGATCCCATCTCTTATGTTTTAGAGGTCCGTGTTTGCTCTGCTCCTGATTTGTATTATATGAATGGACGATATGAATATTTCAAAAACTATTATCTCATTTAATTTCTGTTTTAATGTTGGGATTTTAAACGCCTTTTACTCTATATATAATATTTTCTTGAGACCTCAGAGCATATTTGCAAGATGCGATATCAATACTTGAGATGGTTTACCTTTGCGGTATTTTCTCTCCTTTGTGTAAAAGATAAAACACCCAACTTAGCCTTATGTAATAGTACAAAAATATTTTTTTTAAAACTCTTTTATGTAAATTAGATTATTTTTTCTTTGAAATTGAACTGTTTATCAGCTCCCTAAATAATATCCGTGTCAAATCTCTGCGCCTCTTTACATTTTCCACGAATTAAAGTACAAGTATATCTATCTCTTTCTTGTCTGCGTCATTTTAAATAACAGAATCTCCAAACTTGCCTAGTAGGCGAAAAGACTGTCCCTTTGGGAAGGGGAGAGAGATTCTTTTTTTAAAAGAAAGCCAGGAACAAAGTTGTACGGGTCTCAATACCAGGTCCTGTCCTTCCTGAAATGTCAACGTATATTTTATCACTTTCCCTGTTAATGGGGATAACAAATGGACAGTTTTATGTAGAAAGATGTGCGTCAAGGAAAAACTGGTTTGGGGAAATATTATACACAAATATGGTTCTTCCAGATCATAACAGAACGGATTTCAATTGCTACAAAGTAAATACTGACGATGTTTACTGTGAAATGCGGAGAGATACAGTGTGTGCTTGCTCAACAGTATACAAGTACCAAAAATCCGAGCTTAATGAACTAGTCCTAGAGTTCCTTTCTCGGAGAGGAAATAGTCATGTGCTATTTAGTGGTGATAAAAAGAGAATCGATTACTATTACCTCTCCATGACAAAGAGTTTTCTACGAATGCTTCCTGAAAATCTTTGCGATTTTCCATTCACAGTATAAATGAATTTTACACACAACAAAATAGAAACTCTGAGAAACTTCTCGTGTGTAGAGAAACTAACGTTTCTGGACTTGTCGCACAATAGAATAAAGAATATCTACAAATCATTTTTCCATGGGCTTTCTTTACTTTGGGATATTAATTTGTCATTTAATGAAATTTCCTACATTGAACCTGGAACATTTAACGACGAATCCCTCAGCTTGAACAACCTTGATGTTTCACATAATTCAATACTTGTTTTAGATCTTTCCAATCTTCTACTTTCTAAAACGTTTTGTAACATCTCTTATGCAGGCAATAAAATTTCTAGTTTCACGAATGAAGCAGATGACCCAATCAAATATGAAGACAAATTTTCAGAAGTAGGATTTCTAGACCTATCTTTCAACAACATTAAAAACGTTCCCAATTTCGAAGAATTAAACCTGGGAAAAGGACACAGCTTTCTTGGGAAAGTTATATTCAACCGTTTCATCTTTCAAGTAATATCAAACCCAATCGTGTGTGATTGCTTTTTGGAAGAAATGTTGTGGAATATTCGAAATGTGAAACACACCTTTAAAACAGATAGCGATTTTTTAGGATATACATGCTCATACCCAGCCAATCTACAAAACGTTTCCATCGTAAAAAGCTTTGTTTATAATAATACTTTTGATGAACTTGTTTGTAAATTACCTAAATGTCCCCGAAACTGTAAGTGTGTTTTTCAATCAAGTCAATTTCGAATCGTCATTGACTGCACGGAAAATTATAATGGAAAGGTACTTCCTACTTTTAATTTTACTGACATGGTTGAAAGTGTTAAAGGTCATTCCAAGCTACCAGAAACAACGATACATCTTCACTTGTCAGACAGACAAGTTGAAACGTTTGATAACAGAAGCTACTTTCTCAATCTCTCTTACATTGACCTGTCAAACAACAAAGCGGAAACTATAAAAGAGTCCATTTTCTTGGAGTTATCACGTGTGCCGAACATAAGAATAAATTTTACCGGTAACCGTGGCCTTCTAAAATTTCCAAAAGGACTTCAACTTTTAAACCCCAAAAGTGTTGTTCTAAATAATGTCTCGATTGCCTGTGATTGTGAACTTATGTCTTGGTTCATGCAATGGCTTACAAGTAGAGAAAAAGATTTGAAGGGACTTGGGATATCGTGCAGAATAAATTCTTATTCCATTCCCATACAAAACGTCACAGACTCCGATCTGGGCTGCAATCAGGATCAAAACGAGAACTTCAACCTTGTATTCGTTATAGGAGGCTTTTTAATTTCCCTTGTTATTATATTTTTTGTATATTCAAAATATGGCCACTACTTTTTAGTTTTTCGTAAATGCCTATCAATATCAAAGCAATACAGCAGTTTCAGGTATGACGTGTATGTCTCCATAGACGAGGAAAACGAGGAAGTCCTGCGTTATGTCGGTACAGAGTTCCTACCGATGCTCGAAAACTTCAATCTGAAAACATTCATGTTGGCTAGAGATTCTGAGGTTGGGAGTGTGATGGAAGAATGCATGATAGAAAGTATGAAGAGGTCAAGAATATACCTGTTTTTCCTCACAGCTACAGTTTTAACTAAAAGTGAATCAGTTTTTGTAAGGGAATGGAAGCACGCATGGAATAACTATAAATCAAGCAATACACATGAAATCTTCTTTATTAATTTCGATTTGTTAAGATTGAAAGATATCAGATGACAAAAACATGAGAGCATGCATGGTTTTTGGAAAAAGTGTCAATTTTTCTGACTTTGACTTTGAGGACAAAATCAGAAAGTCATTGAAAAGAAGGGAAGTTAGGCAACAAAATCCCAAGGTGATTTTGACCATGATGTCGATTGATTTATCCACAGTTTAATATTAAATAATGCTGAAAATGAATTCAATCAGTTTTATTTTTAAAATTTTAAGCACAACTGAGAGTGTAGATTTTAGAATTTGTTAAAATCCCTAATACGGGATTGGTCATGCATGAATTAGGGAGGTTGACAAGGGAGACCAAAGAACCTATAAAATGATAATTTTAAACTAGACTGCTGATATACATGCAAAGTCAATATACATGTACATAAAATTCCATCTTAGTTTTAGAACCACTCAGTCATGATTAATCGTATTATTTCAGAGACAAAGATTTGTTTAAGATAGTAGCAGGGAGGTTCCAGTAGAATGAAGAAATAAATGGTTACAGGGCCACATTTACTCATATTAATCATATTAAATTTATTTGTATATAATATTATAAAATTCTTGACTCTGTTGTTATATGTCATTGGTATTTCACCTAGAATAACATTTTCAACATTAAAACCAACTCTTTTTTTCATTTTTTTGTAAATATGTAAACTGAGGCTGGCCCATAGAGATAAAACTTTTTCACAACCAATGAAAACATGTTGAATAGTTTCTACTTCTTGTTTACAAAAAGTACAAATATCTGAATTCTTAATCTTAATTTTTTTCAAATAGGAGTTAACAGGTAGAATCCTATGTAAAATTCTAAATTGTAACCATTGAATTGTTGAGTCCTTTGTTGTTTTGAAACATACTTTAAAAACATCTTTTACACAAATTTCATTGATTCCGTATGGAGATAATTCTACATTCCACTTGCATAAAGCTTTTAAAACAGTTTCTTTTGACAATTGTAAATATATTTTGTACATTTTTCATACAACAATATGTCTTGAAAATAAACAGGTAAAAAAGGTCCATACATATTTTTCACTGAGAATCTATCTATTGACATATCCTTTATGTACTTTGAGATTGAACAAACAACACTATTATACTGCATTATACATACTGTAGAAATGTTAAATCTTTGTTGAAGTCTTTTGAGTAAGAAAAATACCCCTTTCGTCTAAAAAATCACGAATAGTTTTAACACCATTCTTATACCAATCTTGAATAAAAATGCTTTTGTTATTAACTTTGATTTTTGAGTTATACCATACTGGTATATTTAAGAAATTGTCTTGAGAAACTGAATCATTCACAGTTTTTCTAACTTCAAGCCATGAAATAAAAACATCTTGCCAAAATTTATTGTTTTTTGCAACTAAGATTTTACGAACAAAATCGTCCCCAAAATCAAGTAGCTTATTTAAAATGTCATTACCATTTACAGCCATGAATAGATCCATCCATGGTTTGCTACAACAATAGTTTGACAATCTTTTAATCCAAGAACATTTCAAGGCCATTATAAATTTGCTTATATTTATCATTTTAAGTCCCCCTAATAAATAATCCTGTGTTATAGTAGCTCTATTAATTTTGTCACACTTTGATTTCCAAATAAACTCAAAAATGTCGTGACAGAGAGAAGAAATTATTTCTGGTTTTGGTGTTGGCAATGATATAAACAGGTGGTTTAATTTTGGTATAAGTATAGTTTTAACAACTGTAACACGACCAATTGGAGTTAGCATTCTCCGTTTCCAATGTTGTATTAATGCTTTAAATTTGGGTATTATACTATCATAGTTAATTTCATTCATTTTATCGAGTTCAACAGAAAAATTTATCCCTAGTAGATCAAAGGTTGTGCATCCCCAATCTAGTTTCCATCTAGAATGATGAAACACCTCATTAGAAAATTTTTTTGAGCCTATCCATACAATTTTTGTCTTAGAACTGTTTATTTTTAAACCAGATAATCTAGAGTAAAAGTCAATGGTTTCAAGAGCAGCAAATAGGGATCTTGGTGAGCCATCAAGAGCTAGCGACGTGTCATCAGCATATTGAGAAATCTTATGTTCTTTATCATTGACAACAATGCCTTTTATATCAGTATTTTGTTTGATTAGAATAGCTAGAATTTCAGCACAAAGAAGAAATAAGTACGGAGCAACAGAATCTCCTTGTCTACAACCCCTTTGGATATCAAATTGTTCTGATAAAAATCCGCATTGCAAAACTGATGCTTTAAAATTTGTATTAAGAATTTTTATCCAATTAATTATATTATTACCAAAACCAAAATATTTCAATACTTTATAAATAAAAGACCATGAAATTGAATCAAAAGCCTTTTCAAAATCGATTAAAACCAACAATCCTGGTATATTTTTAGCTTCCGTGTATGCCATTAAACCATAAATAAATCTGGTGTTTTCACCAATATATCTTCCTTTTAGGAATCCAGTTTGTGTGTCGGAAATCAAGAGATCCAGAGTAGATTTTATTCTGTAACTTAGGCATCCTGATATTAGTTTATAAAGTACATTTAGTAGAGTTATTGGTCTCCAATTTTTCAAAAACTGTCTTGGTTTATCACCTTTGGGTATACATGAAATTATCCCTAGTCTTTGTGTTATAGGAAGTTCCTGTTTTGACAATATACAATTTATCGCTCGCATAATGTAGACTTTAAGATCACTCCAGAAAAATTTAAAAAATTCAGTTGTGAAACCATCACTTCCAGGAGATTTATCATTCTTCATATTTTTTTAAAACTTGTAAAACTTCGTTTTCTTCAATATCTTTTTCTAAATCAATAGAGGTGATTTTATCTAATTTTGGAATTTTAGTTGAGTAAATAATTTCTTCTAAATCAATGTCAATCAGTTCATAATCTGTATTAGAATATAAATCTTGATAAAACTTTTTGACTTGGTTCAAAATTTCTGATTGATCATATACAATATTGTTTTAATTCAATTCAACCCTTTTAATAATTTTATTTAAGAAATTTCGTGATTCAAGATTGCAAAAGTATTTTGTAGGCTTTTCTCCTTCCTCGACCCATCTTGCTTTAGATCTTATAATATGTCCTTGTAATTTTTCCTTTCTTATATTTTCAAGATCTAATTTCTTCTGTTCTAATAATTCCATGTTGATATCATTATTATTTTCTAGACATTCTATTTCTTCAATCAACTCTTTTTCTAATTTTTCTCTTTCTCTTTTTTTTTGTAAGAAGAATATGAAATTGTAAATCCCCTAATTTCCATTAAAAGAACCTCAAGAAACAAGCTATCGTCAATATTTTCAGTGTACTGATGAACATGATTATCCGCATCCTGCAGATATTTTCTCCGGACTTCTTTAATAGTTTCTTTAATCTTTGCAATAAAATTTTTATCTATTAATAAACTGTTGTTAAATTTCCAAAGTCCTTTCCCTCTTTCAAAAGAATTGAATTTCAGTTCTAAAACAACTACTGAATGGTCTGACCTATATCCAGGTTTAATAGTAAAATTCTCAACCAAGTTAGATAAATTTTCAGAAATTAAAATATAATCAAGGCGACCCTGCTTAACAGGGTTTTTTCTTCTCCAAGTGTATATCTTTTTGTCAGGATTTAAAATTCTGTAATAATCTATTATCTGTAAATGATCCATGATTTCTAAAAGTTTTTTTGAGCATGTGGATTATTTATGTTCCTATAATTTTGTGGATCAATTGATGGATTTAGAGCAAGATTAAAGTCACCACATAAAATATAATAATCGTTATCAAACTCTAAGAAAGCATCTCTTACATTTTCATAAAATTCTGGGCTATCACAATTTGGCCCATAGATATTTATCAAAGTGACTTTGTTTTCTTCAATTGTAAGGTCTAAAGCTAAAAAATTACCATCATTGTCTGTCTTTTCTTTGTGAATCTTAAATTCAAAATCATTATTAAACAATATACATACCCCCCTTGAATTTGATCTGAAAGAGTTAAAATTACATTTGTATCCCCACTGTGCTTCCACATATGGTTCTATCAGCATCAGACGGATTTTCCGTTATTTCCCGATCAAGACAAGGGGCACGCCGCGAGTGTGACCGGTCGGCAGGGGATGCTCGCTCCTCCTGGCACCTGATCCTACCTCTGATGATTTGAATGACCTTGTTTACTCTGCTCCTGGTGTGTATTGTTGAATGGACTTTTGAGATGACAGACAACCATTTGTACAAAGGGAGGTAACTCTTTCGTCTTTTCTTTAGTTGTTTGACGAGGCTAACAAAACATGTTCAAGGGCCTGCTGAATCATAAGAGTATTGGAATTCGACTTTATTTTCCTTGAATTTAGAAGAGTCGCTTTATACCTTGACACAGTTTTCTAAACGTTAAGTATGCCTTTTATATCCTCTTTATATCCTCTTTATATGTTTCAGATATTTGGGTATCTATGTATTTAAGCACCTGTTTCAACCTCTCATACAATTATAAGTAGTTCTTTTAATGTTTTATGAAGACACATTACGTAATTCCCGGAAATGCAATGGTGTAAGAGGAGAGATATAAGGGCCTCTTTCACCGAAAACATTGATTTCCAATTCTTTGAATACCAAGTATATATGCATTTCCTTTTTACTTGTCAGATCAACACGCACTTATCATGTACATATTTGTCGAGCATATATAGGCAAGTTCCTTCATATAATGGGCATAGTATCAATATGTGACCATTCAACTGATCAAATTGATGCAAGAGGCAACTACTAGTAAACATCACTCTACAGCAATCTAACCGTTATTTTAATATACATGTATATATATTATAATGTGACAAACTCTCGGGTACTAAAGAAAAGTTATTAAGAAGGTAAAAAAAATTGATGGCCACTAAACCTAACTTGTAAGTGGGAAAAAGTGTACACTTTTCTGCGAGAACTTTTTTTTTCAAGATTAAAAGAAATAAACATATAAGTCTGAGTATATATATGCATTGTTGATCAGTACATGTACATGATTAAAATTATTTTCAAATTTCTCGAAAGTCTATTATGTGTACATCAAAACTTACGAGTTTTTCAACACTTTATAGATCATTTTATCGCGATGAATTAAAATCTACATACTTTGATATCTAAGAAATATCTATTTGGAATTCCCATGGACATCATTTGCATCCCGTTACTAGCATGCATATTTTTGTATTCATTTGGAGTATAATATTTGTTCAAAAACCTAAACATGAAAAGAAGAAACACATTTACTGTGGCCTCAATTTGACAATTAGATATATCGAGACGTAATGTCAATTAACAAGTCATTTTAATGACTATATCGATATAATGCGATAGCATTTCACAAGGAAATGTAATAAAAATCTTATATCATTTCGAAGTTATTGAAACTTCGAATTTCTGGTCGGGTTTGATTGACACGTCCTTGCACTTTCACAAATTATAATTCTATTTTGTGTCTATGTACCTTTAAAGTTTAAAGTCAACATTTCGGAAGCTTTATGATCGGTACAATGATCTTGTCAGCAAATACAATCTATCAAGTATATACTGACTGAAGTTATTCATACTGATTGAAGAGCCATTGGTTACACACTGAATAGTCGACTTATTTCCCAAATATGACAAGGAGCAAACGCCGGGTGTGACCATTGGAAGGGGATGCTCTCTCCTCCTTGGCACCTGATCCCATCTCTTATGTTTTAGAGGTCCGTGTTTGCTCTGCTCCTGATTTGTATTATATGAATGGACGATATGAATATTTCAAAAACTATTATCTCATTTAATTTCTGTTTTAATGTTGGGATTTTAAACGCCTTTTACTCTATATATAATATTTTCTTGAGACCTCAGAGCATATTTGCAAGATGCGATATCAATACTTGAGATGGTTTACCTTTGCGGTATTTTCTCTCCTTTGTGTAAAAGATAAAACACCCAACTTAGCCTTATGTAATAGTACAAAAATATTTTTTTTAAAACTCTTTTATGTAAATTAGATTATTTTTTCTTTGAAATTGAACTGTTTATCAGCTCCCTAAATAATATCCGTGTCAAATCTCTGCGCCTCTTTACATTTTCCACGAATTAAAGTACAAGTATATCTATCTCTTTCTTGTCTGCGTCATTTTAAATAACAGAATCTCCAAACTTGCCTAGTAGGCGAAAAGACTGTCCCTTTGGGAAGGGGAGAGAGATTCTTTTTTTAAAAGAAAGCCAGGAACAAAGTTGTACGGGTCTCAATACCAGGTCCTGTCCTTCCTGAAATGTCAACGTATATTTTATCACTTTCCCTGTTAATGGGGATAACAAATGGACAGTTTTATGTAGAAAGATGTGCGTCAAGGAAAAACTGGTTTGGGGAAATATTATACACAAATATGGTTCTTCCAGATCATAACAGAACGGATTTCAATTGCTACAAAGTAAATACAGACGATGTTTACTGTGAAATGCGGAGAGATACAGTGTGTGCTTGCTCAACAGTATACAAGTACCAAAAATCCGAGCTTAATGAACTAGTCCTAGAGTTCCTTTCTCGGAGAGGAAATAGTCATGTGCTATTTATTGGTGATAAAAAGAGAATCGATTACTATTACCTCTCCATGACAAAGAGTTTTCTACGAATGCTTCCTGAAAATCTTTGCGATTTTCCATTCACAGTATTAATGAATTTTACACACAACAAAATAGAAACTCTGAGAAACTTCTCGTGTGTAGAGAAACTAACGTTTCTGGACTTGTCGCACAACAGAATAAAGAATATCTACAAATCATTTTTCCATGGGCTTTCTTTACTTTGGGATATTAATTTGTCATTTAATGAAATTTCCTACATTGAACCTGGAACATTTAACGACGAATCCCTCAGCTTGAACAACCTTGATGTTTCACATAATTCAATACTTGTTTTAGATCTTTCCAATCTTCTACTTTCTAAAACGTTTTGTAACATCTCTTATGCAGGCAATAAAATTTCTAGTTTCACGAATGAAGCAGATGACCCAATCAAATATGAAGACAAATTTTCAGAAGTAGGATTTCTAGACCTATCTTTCAACAACATTAAAAACGTTCCTAATTTCGAAGAATTAAACCTGGGAAAAGGATACAGCTTTCTTGGGAAAGTTATATTCAACCGTTTCATCTTTCAAGTGATATCAAACCCAATCGTGTGTGATTGCTTTTTGGAAGAAATGTTGTGGAATATTCGAAATGTGAAACACACCTTTAAAACAGATAGCGATTTTTTAGGATATACATGCTCATACCCAGCCAATCTACAAAACGTTTCGATCGTAAAAAGCTTTGTTTATAATAATACTTTTGATGAACTTGTTTGTAAATTACCTAAATGTCCCCGAAACTGTAAGTGTGTTTTTCAATCAAGTCAATTTCGAATCGTCATTGACTGCACGGAAAATTATAATGGAAAGGTTCTTCCTACTTTTAATTTTACTGACATGGTTGAAAGTGTTAAAGGTCATTCCAAGCTACCAGAAACAACGATACATCTTCACTTGTCAGACAGACAAGTTGAAACGTTTGATAACAGAAGCTACTTTCTCAATCTCTCTTACATTGACCTGTCAAACAACAAAGTGGAAACTATAAAAGAGTCCATTTTCTTGGAGTTATCACGTGTGCCGAACATAAGAATAAATTTTACCGGTAACCGTGGCCTTCTAAAATTCCCAAAAGGACTTCAACTATTAAACCCCAAAAGTGTTATTCTAAATAATGTCTCGATTGCCTGTGATTGTGAACTTATGTCTTGGTTCATGCAATGGCTTACAAGTAGAGAAAAAGATTTGAAGGGACTTGGGATAACGTGCAGAATAAATTCTTATTCCATTCCCATACAAAACGTTACAGACTCCGATCTGGGCTGCAATCAGGATCAAAACGAGAACTTCAACCTTGTTTTCGTGATAGGAGGCTTTTTAATTTCCCTTGTTATTATATTTTTTGTATATTCAAAATATGGCCACTACTTTTTAGTTTTTCGTAAATGCCTATCAATATCAAAGCAATACAGCAGTTTCAGGTATGACGTGTATGTCTCCATAGACGAGGAAAACGAGGAAGTCCTGCGTTATGTCGGTACAGAGTTCCTACCGATGCTCGAAAACTTCAATCTGAAAACATTCATGTTGGCTAGAGATTCTGAGGTTGGGAGTGTGATGGAAGAATGCATGATAGAAAGTATGAAGAGGTCAAGAATATACCTGTTTTTCCTCACAGCTACAGTTTTAACCAAAAGTGAATCAGTTTTTGTAAGGGAATGGAAGCACGCATGGAATAACTATAAATCAAGCACTACAAATGAAATCTTCTTTATTAATTTCGATTTGTTAAGATTGAAAGATATCAGTGACAAAAACATGAGAGCATGCATGGTTTTTGGAAAAAGTGTCAATTTTTCTGACTTTGACTTTGAGGACAAAATCAGAAAGTCATTGAAAAGAAAAGAAGTTAGGCAACAAAATCCCAAGGTGATTTTGACCATGATGTCGATTGATTTATCCACAGTTTAATATTAAATAATGCTGAAAATGAATTCAATCAGTTTTATTTTTAAAATTTTAAGCACAACTGAGAAATCATCAGGTCACAGAGAGTGTAGATTTTAGAATTTGTTAAAATCCCCAATACGGGACTGGTCATGCATGAATTAGGGATATACATGCAAAGTCAATATACATGTACATAAAATTCCATCTTAGTTTTAGAACCACTCGGTCATGATTAATCGTATTATTTCAGGGATAAAGATTTGCTTAAGATAGTAGCAGGGAGGTTCTAGTAGAATGAAGAAATA
>NW_026933008.1:0-5432 GCF_032062105.1 Saccostrea cuccullata
AAATTTTATTTCCTTCTCCTTTGGGACTTTTTTATTCCCATGTTAATAACTAAACCTAAACAAAAAAAAAATGCTGGCCTTATAATGAAGAAAGGGGCCTCTTTCAAAATAGATAATTTCAGGGACGCTGGGTCAGGGGTACCAGGGGGTACTTTGACTAAAAATAAATTAATGCTTTGAGATCTGCCCTTTGATAAGCAATGGTGCCTAATTCAAAATTTGTGAATTTCATGGCTTTTGGATAAAAACACGAACCAAATACAATCGCTGGAATGTTACATGATACTCAGGTGACCTATAAGGCCCGTGGGCCTCTTGTTCAGATAATAGACAAGGTAAAAGTTATGGTTGCAGGTCTATTACCAAAAACTATAAGGCTATATAATATTGTATAAACCAAACTTGCACAAATGCTGCATCAAGAGATGAAAACTCTCAAATTTGCTTCAGATGCTGGATTTTCATTACATTTTCATGAAGAAGAACTAGTTTAAATTTTTTATGTAGGTCTATTTCAAAGTATCAGATCAAAATTCCTTAAATATTTTCATTTTTGGAATGTATACTTTTTGTTGGTTAATTGTGTGACTTTGCCTTACTTAAAGTCATATACGCTATATGAACGCCGAATTTTGTGTGAAACAAAATGATTAATGATTTAAAACACATGAAGTGTAATGGAAAATAATACTTTCCACAAAATTGTACTATAGATGTCGTTGTAATAACAAAACAATTAAACAATATCTAGGAATTAAGAACTCAGTCTTTTCATGAATATTGATGAAGGAAGTGCGTAAACAGTAGGCCTATATATAGAAACACATGTCCACGGGAAATCACAGTCAACGAGGTATGTTGCATTTTGACAACAATTATTAATATAAGGTTAATATGCGTCATAACAGAGAATATATGGTTGATACTGAATACATTAAAAGATAAGTACCATTAAGTAAGATGCTTGCCATCCACGTCAAAAGTGAGTAGTATCTCAAACGTACAGTATTTTCGTAACTTTTGTTGATAAACAAATTATAACAATTTCCAATCGTATTTTAACTGGCGCAAGTTATAGCGTGTATAATTTTTAAGACAACATTCGTTGAGGTGAGCTCTGTAATCTCTGATTACCTATGTTTATAACCTCCCCTCCCCTGCTTGAGAAGTGGGAGGGTATTTAGTAATCAGGATGTTCTTCCACCTGTTACACTTTGGGGTACCCATCTCTTATCAGCAATTCACTGAATTCACTAAATGATAAACCCAAAATATAAGCCTTAGTTAAAAAAGTAAACTAGAAGGTGCACATTGGCATATTATACAATGTATATGAAAGAATCTGTGAAAGTATCATTAAATTTTATTTAGTAGTATGAGAGGAGTTGCGGATAAGAGATGGATAAGTGTAACAGACTGACATCACGATCATTATAGCCTCCCACTTTTTAAGTGTGTGTGTGTGTGGGGGGGGGGGGGGGGGGTATGAAATTGGAAAAGAGCTTGCAGCCAAAATAATTTTTCTATTTTGTCTGGACAATAAATAAAAGAAATTCAATAATGCAGATTCATTTGCTTGTTTAATAAGATAGACATACATGTATTAACCTCATGTAATTGCATAGAATTTTTTTGACCAATAGACCACCCAAGTTATAAACATATTGCCGAAAAAGTTTATAATTGAACTTACATGTACTAAATGAAGTAAGTACTGGAGGGAAAATCACAACAAAGTGTTTATACAAATACAAATTCATTTGAATGATATATTTTAATACAAAATTTTAAGTAAAACAACATCAAGTATTCCGTTTAATTTAAAACTAATACAATCCACACATGTAAAATATATAAATACATGTAAATATAATAAATAATGTAATACACTTTGTGTCAAAAGAGTGCATATAAATCAATATATTATTGTTGATTCTGCAATTCATCAAGGTAAATTTGTACATGTTTAATTGTTTACAAAAAATAACTTAATGGATACAAATTATTGAGATATAAGGCATCTAGAAATGAACAACAAGAAATTAAAATTCACACAGTCACATGAGCAGTGACATGACTTTAAACAGAGAGAATGAAAGGAAATACATTATAAAACTGTTATATCAAAATATCACAGGAAGAAAAATATTTCAACAAAATGTGTTAACTTTGTGAATCACTGGTGTCCCTGCATGGAACCAAGGGTTTTTTTTCAAAGCAGGTCAAATGTCAAGTTCAAGGTCATGAAGTAAAAAAGTTGGTAGTCAAAAAAGTCTTAACACAAGGAATATACAGGTGGAATATGAAAACTCTAGTATTACCTATTCTAAAGATATGATCAAAGTTAATGTTTTTGCATGCCTTTTTGTTTTTTTTTTTCAAAAACAGATGAAAGGTCTTGTCACAAAGTACACCATAATTGCACATGAGAAATGTGAAAGTCATAGCATCAAATGTTCAAAAGTCAGAACAAAGTTAAAATTTTGTTTAAGTGTTAACTCCAAGGTCACGGTTATGCAATAAAATAAATGTTGGTACCCAAATAAAGCTGGTCTTGTCACAAGGAATACACATGAAATATTTAAACCCTAGCGTTCAAAAGTTAATTAACATTTCTGTGGAAAACAGACAGAAAGACACCAAAATCTATTCAAGTATTCCCCAAATCCTCCAATTATATAGTCATAATAAAAAATAATAACCCAAAACTTCAGATGCCAGTAAATGCTGCCTGCATTCCTAGAAGTATACATTCAGGAGTTTGGATCAATTATCATAATAAGTAACTTATTGTCACACCTTAATGAACACATTTAATTGATTTTGAATCCATGATATGTAAAAAAGGCTTATCAAATTCCATAAATATTATCTGCAGTGACAAAATTTTCTGAGATCAGGGTACTGCTTCATCACGCACACAGATTGGTTGCCATAGTGATCTAATCTACTAATACTGTGGAAAACTTCATATTTGTTGTCCTTCAAGTTCTTTGTCACTGTGCCCTCGTATTGTGCATAGTTAGGAAGTGTTTCCATGGTGATTTGGTAATGTGCAACATCTACATTTATTTCTGAACTAAAGTTGGCCACTCTCTGATCAGCATCCACTGTTTTCATAAATTTCAAAACCTGAAATAGAAGATCATGGGAGTATAATAAATGTATACTATAAAATTATATTTTCATGTAGTCAAATTTTCGAAGTTTGAGAAAGAAATATTTTTTAAGGGGATTTGATTTCAAGGTTGGAGAAACTGTTGAGTAGTAATGTGTACCAAATTTTACATTTCGAGGTGGTCATGAATTTTAGGTTCTTTCAATACCTCGAAAACAATAAAAATTAACCCACCCACCCCCATAAAAATAAGTGATTTTACAGTAATCAAGGGCATAGAGTAACTTGAATGAAGCTTAAGAGCTTGTACTTTGCAGATACTTTAAGGTGCATTATTTCCTACGATATCACTTCATACTGGAAAATGTTTTAATTTTCAGACATTCAATTAAAAATAATTTATTGAAAATTTCAGAATGCTATAGTTAATATTTCTTCCAAATATTATTTGTTGCAATTTTAAATCTTCTATCGTTAATTTCTTACCTTTTCATTTGGACTAATTAAATTGGCAGATTTTATTTTATGAATTGACAGCTCATGACATGAGTCCCTCAATGGCAATGTCAGATCATTAATATAACGAAGAAGTTGGTCCGCCATGCTTTTTACATTATCACTGTTTGGGTCCACCTTACTTTGCACTAAACATGAACACCAATGTAGGTCAATATGAGCAGACGCACAATTCCGATTGGCTGGAATCTCCTGAAGGAGGCTGATTCCTCTGCTCGGTGTCACATATTTATACAACCTTGACAAATCGAGGACATCCCTGAGAGTTTCATAAACATCAAATGGTGTCGTCAATCGA
Organism: Saccostrea cuccullata; assembly: GCF_032062105.1. Classification (NCBI taxonomy): domain Eukaryota; kingdom Metazoa; phylum Mollusca; class Bivalvia; order Ostreida; family Ostreidae; genus Saccostrea; species Saccostrea cuccullata. Next base: position 3,933 of record NW_026933008.1, read on the forward strand.
TTGGCGTTCTTTGACAGAAGTTTAATCAAATGAGGATGTTTAAGTTTAAATCGATGAGGAAAATGCAGACTCATGAAGGGGAGCCTCTCTTCCATTTTCCCCTGTAACATGAATTTACATTTTGATGTCATTAAAAATATGTTGTTATACTGGCATAGATTAGAGAATCTAGATGGTGAATTTCCCTTGCTTAGTGAGGCTTTTAACTGCTCTAAAACACAACACCAAAATATTCTTGTGTTAACTTCTTACTTAACCATATTGATATTAAAATTAGCCTAGGTATGTCAACCCCACAATTTAAAATCAATTTGAAAAGAATATTACCATAAATTAACATGGGAAAAAGACAGGAATTTACATAAAGATGGCAGTCTACCTTTACCAGCATAAAGACCAATTTTGCTGAACCTTATCTACATATTCTTACAAACAATCAACATAGATCAGTTTTAACAAAGTTAAGAATTTCGGCTCACAGGCTTAAAATTGAAATTGGACGTTATCAAAAAATACCTAGAGAGGAACGAATTTGTTCACTTTGTCATCACAAGAAATTCATTTTCTCCATGTCCTCATCTTAATGTACAAAGACTTGAACTCATAAATATTTGTAAACTTAAATGTAAAAATTTTTCTCCTTATGATAATCAATTTTAGCTCATGACTAATCCCAATCCTTAGATCACTTGCTGGATTCCTTAGTAATTTACCTTAATTGAAGATATTGTGATAAGCATAAAAAAAAATTATTATATAAGTTTCTTGCCTTTAACTATATATATATATATATGTATAAATTATATATATTTGTATGTAACTTAGAATACGATACATGTATGTATATTCAGTATATCTCTTATATACTTTTTTGGTTTTTTTTTTTTTTTTTTAACAATTGCTCTTTATATGTAATAATCATCATGCTTGTTCTATCATTTGGATCCTCCTCCTTCTATTTGTAAATCTTTTTGCTCCTAGATTAATAAAATCTTGTCTTTCAGATATCCATGCCTAGCACCGTGGTCCCCCATAAAAATTGAAATCCCAACTTGCTGAAAATCAAAGAATTCACAAAGTGGCGTACCATGGAAACCGATATTTCACGTAGAATAGATATTCTAATAAAAATTGATGATGTGGCGTACCATCCGTGCAATATCTCTTGCTCCGTTCCCGGAGTTCGGAGTCCCAGATGGCCTGCCAAAATGGCCACATATAGTGGTCCACGGGAGATTCCTTAAAACCATTCAATCTAAGGTTGAAAGCACTAATCGAGGGTTCGTCCTCAGCAAACATGGTGACATATCCCCTTTTCTTAAACTCCTTCCAGATCATAGGATAGATGTCCACGTAATAAGCGTCTTCCTGGCTTTTTCTAACTTCAGGTAACTCTAGTTCTGTTTTACCTGCAAGAAGCAAATAACATTTATGGAATATCATCAGTAGATGACAAGTACACAATTTATTGGTGTTTTTTAAGCCTAGCCATTTGAAGAG
>NW_026933009.1:0-55677 GCF_032062105.1 Saccostrea cuccullata
GTTTCGCGCTGAGATGGTTCGCCCCACGATGTTTCGCTCCCAGAACATAAAATGTATGCTTTTTATTTCGTTCATTTTGAAAAAGAATTCAAAAATAATAAATTATAAATTTATACAATGAAGCGCATTGAAGTGGTAAAATTGTCCTTTTGGACGAAACGTTCTGAGTCATGTTTTGAACGTCTATTGTAACATAACGACACGCCCATTTCTTTAGAAACGAGAAAGAAATATTCATCGTAATGTTTTAGGACACAACACTTTCCGCGACAAGCTATATGAGTTACACTAAAATGAGGAATTTCAGAATTTCAGAATAAGAAAGAGCTATGTATAGCGTTCCTGCTTATGTAAAACACGCATTGCAACGAATTTGTACATAATTATGAGTTTATCAGGCTTATTGGAGTTAGCATAGCACATGTATCAGTCGAACACGTGCTTACTCGGTGTTTATGTAGACAGTCAATTTCATTGGATGTTATATTTATGAAAAACCTGTTCTACAGGTATTCGATTGAATCATTTGACCGATTTATCCTTTCTAAAGAAATGGGCCTGTCTAAAGATAGCTCAAAACGTTTCATCCTAACAGAAAATTTTACCACTTCAATGCGCTTCATTGTAATATCTGTGAATATTGATGTAAGTATCGAAATTTTGTAGAATATTAGTTTATATTTTAAGTTTGTCCTGTGATGTATTAAATTAATATAGGAAGAGGATGGTACTGACGTAAAAAAAAGATGGTTCACTTGTAAATTAATATTGATGAAGAGAAATATAGAGATGAAAGAAAAAATAATTCGCCATTTATAAAGCCTAGTTTATCAAAATTAATAAGAAAATATGTTAAGCTCATCCTGGTGAATTATTCTATACACATGTTCTCAGTAACACAAATTATATGTTTTCAAGCTTTCACAGATAATTGCTGTACGTCTTTATGGTTGCTGTAATGAAATAATTCTCATCTTTTGATTTCCAATTAATTACAATTTTTAAAAATAGTTGAACACACACGCTCAGCAAACGGGAACGATATTTACATTAACGATCCGTTACCTGTGGCACCGCATATTATAAAGTCATGATTTTGAGCATACAACACATATTTATATCTATGATTAAATAAATGATCTTAATTTATTACAAAATAAATGAAATATTAAAAAAAAAAAGAGTGGAGATGTTTCGCACCGAAATCGGCGCGAATCATCCCGGCGCGAACCATCTCAGTGCGAAACAGAATCGGCGCGAAACATCCCGGATTCTCTAGAATGAATTCAAAGAGAGAGAGAGAGAGAGAGAGAGAGAGAGAGAGAGAGCAATTATACTACGAAACAGGATAAAATTAAAGCCAAAAATATTCAATTTGAAAAAATTTAAACACGGAAGATTTAAAAATTAATCGGGAGGGGCGGAACAGGCGTGAAAAATCCAGAGATTTTGTCTCCCGTCGGAAGAATCACATGTATTTATGTTATGAGATATCTGCATGTATTTACCATAGATATAGAGAAAATTCGAATTAAGAAAAAACACGATCGTTTTTTGAAGTAAATAAGCCAAGTAGTACTCAAATACGGACTAAATTATGGAGATTTATTGACAGTTGGAGCATGTTATATGGAAAATTTAAATGGTTTGGATTTTTATAGCAAAAAACGAGTGAAAATACGTACCAGGTGTGCTTTGCACGTATTGCATGTGTATAAATAATATTATCTTTTTTTACTGGCCAACGGGGCGACCTTCATGCAGAAAACCACTAGCCCGACCCCCGGGTATCGGTCGATTTTCATTGCAGACCTCTGATTAAAAAAAGAACTATCAGTGCATTCATTATAATTTTTTTCACAAAAGCCCGTTTTCAATAGGTATGTGTTTATGTGGACTACAGATGTCCTTTCCTTGACTTTAAATAAATTCTACAACTGCATAATGTACGTATGAAGCATGTCAAACAATTTACAAAGCTTTTTTTCAATGTGGTACAACAAAATAGTAAGACTTACTGCATTTGCTTTTTGTGTTTCCGAATTTCCTCACTGCTAATACAAAGTGTCCAAACACAGCTACTTCCGTAATCTGCGCATGCGCAGTTAGTTTTAAATATATGCGCATGCTCAGGTATTCGGAACTCCTCGATTCAATTACCGAACTCCTCTAAACAGCAGATTTCTGAATGTCTGAGCGTTTTGGGCTAAGGACATGTCCAAAATTTGGACAAAGTCTTTGTGAGGTTAAATCTAATTTTAGGTTTTTCGACCTCATAGAGTAATTTTGAACGTAATTAGACCTCTTCATTATGGGGTTAACCCCACAGTACCCAAAAAACCCCACACTGCTGGAAAATACGTTAATTTTACCCCACAATGTACCTCTCGTAAGAACAGCTGGACGGACAGACGGACAGCTAGACGGACAGACAGACGGACGCCGGACAAAATGTGATCAGAAAAGCTCACTTGAGGCTTTGGCTCAGGTGAGCTTAAAAACTTGAATCTACACAAGAAATGTACTTGAGGATGCTTCCATATAAATATGATCAATTTTGGCTTTGCTATTCTTGAGAAGAAGTTTTTTAAAGAATTTTCCAATATATTTCCATGTAAAACTTTGGTCGGCCATTGTGACCCCACCCTACCCCCGGGGGTCATTATTTGAAAAAACTTGAATCTAGGCTACATGAGGATGCTTCCATATAAATATGATCAATTAGGGCTTTGCTATTTTTGAGAAGAAGATTTCTAAAGAATTTTCCTATAATTTACTTCTATGTAAAACTTTGGTCAACCATTGTGGCGCCGTCCTTAAACCCAGAGGGTCATGATTTGAATAAATTTGAATCTACACTACCTGAGAAAGTTTTTGATGCAGTTGAATAGCTCTCACTAAGACCTATCAGCATATTAGATTTGATAAAAATACCTTGAATTATTTAATGAAACTTAGCTTAACACTTTTTTTAAGAAAAAAGAGAGATGAAAGGAAAGGTTAATTGGGGTCAAAATGTTATTGCGGTTGAAAAACTGACATCACAATGAATTTACTTTGAACAAATGAATTTTGATAAAAATATAATTAATGATTTATTTAAAACATAGATAAACACTAATTTAAAAAAGTGAGGTCAAGGTCAAAGGAAATGTCAAGGTCAAAACAAGTTGATGCATTAATAGCTCCTAGCAGTATGTATCAGCATATGAAGTTTGATAAATATATCTTGAATTTTTTATTCAAAATTGATCTAGAAATTTATTTTGCATCAAAAGTGAAGTCAAGGTCACAGGAAAGGTCAAGGACAATTTGATAAGAGTGAAACATTGTAAAGCTTACATCATCGTTTTTATATCATCATGTGAAGTTTCAATATACAATTTGAATGGTTTCTTTAAATCAAACTAAACAATCTAATTTAAACATGTCAGAGATAGAAAGTCAATTGAAGGTCAAAGGAAAAGTCAAGGTCCACAAAAAAAAATGTTAATGCAGTTGGATAGTTTACATCAGTATGCATCAACATATGAAGTTACCCATGATCAGTTTAAAAGCTAAACATCTTGAATACAATCTTTTAAACTGAGCTAAAAGTGAGGTTAAGGTCAAAAGAAGGTACACAAAATCATGGAAAAGGTCTTTTTGAAAGATGAAATGTTAGAAAGGAAAACTAAAAAGTATTTTGCAGAGTTCTCCAGTATATTTCTTGAATTGTTTATTCAAAAATCAGCATTAATAGAAAATGTCAAGTCACATTCATAAAAATTTAAACCTAGTATATATACATATATATCATCATGTGAATCTTTCAATTAAAAGTACATATGGAAGGTTGGAGGACTGTGGACTTATAGGCAAGTTATAAAAAGAATGGTATAACAATGGCATCTGAAATTGTGTGTCAAATATGCACCGACCTACATCGAGTATATGCACTAATTTAAACTGTTTGAAAATAAGTGAAGGTCAAAGGGTATACTGAAATATTTCACTGATAGAGATGTCACCATTCAGAATTATTTTGATTAGGGAGGGATCCGTGCCACACCTGCTGTCCATGTCAAATATTAAAGTCCTATTTCCTTTCAATCAAAAGTCATAAGGAAATATAATATTTATGACAAGTAGGTTAAACTTCTAGGTCAAGGTCGCAGAGTCAAAAGTCATGATATATTTAGCAAATCTTTTCACATGTAATATACAATGTATAATTTGAATGCCCTATATTTTCTCTTTCAAAATAATCAATTTAAATAAACATGATAAATGCATGTTATTTTTTGGAAAGTAGGTAAAACTTTAAGGTCAAGATCTCACTTGGGTTAAAAATTCATAGTATATTTAGAAAGTTTGGTGATAATATGCATGTGTCAAATATGAAAGCCCCATCTCTTATTTTTCAAAGTCTATGACCAAGGTTAAATGCATTGTGACAGATTCACATACTGTCAATAAGATATCGATGGACAGACTCAGACAAGAAAATGAGATTTAATGTCCCCTCCCTTTCCCAAAAATGAGGGAAAATAATGCCTCTGCTGTTCTTGAGAAGAATTTATGATGGAAAAAATCCCATGCATATTTCTTAACATAAATCAATATATTGTGTTTTTTATATCATTAGTTCCCTCTCCCTGAATTTTTCACTCTGACGTATGGAGACACCACCACAAAATAATAAGGTGGTGAGAATAATATTGTGAACATTTCCAGTCCATATTTAGGGGAGTGGGGATGACCTCCAGGGGTTCATAACCTTTACACCATTAAATTTACATAACATAATAACACAAGAAACAAAATTATGTACAGTCAAATGGAAAAAGTTTCCTACAACTTAGGAGTCACATGATCATTTGTCATTACAGGGACAGGGTTTGGATAGGGAGTCCCCCTCCTAGGTATTTGCAGGACAATAATATATAATGAAGCAAATAAAAATAAAATGACTTTCAGTCTTTGGATGCCCTCCACCCTAGAAAACAGACCCCACCATAACTTCTTTTATTTTTTTCAGGGAATTCTGGTCTGGAAATCCCCCTCCCTGAAAATCGTATTGTAGCATCCAATGACCTTTGATCCCTTCAACTTTAATCTAACAATTTGTATTATAGACTATTTTACCCAAATCTATGCCAAAGCTTGTGCTTACCGGGCTGTCGTACGTCCTTTCAACTTCATTAGTTATCTAGAATGCTCTAACTGTGTTTCGGTACAAGCCCTCACCGGGTCCTTAGGACAATATCATTTTAACGATAGAATGTTCTATATAAACTTCAAGAAATATAATTAATTAATTAACACAAAATGAAATAATTCCTTCAGATATATACATGCTGTAACACCACACTGCACGTGCAGACTGCAGCGCAATATAAAAACGATTATGGTAAAACTAGTACTTAAGTTTGGTACGTGACGCAAGCCCACTGCAATGCAGGTGTTCAGATACACGTATTGTACATGTACATGAACAAATCTAAAATTATCATTTACAAAATATGTTTTATCTTAACTTTGTAAAAAAATCATCGGTCACAACCCTTAGTTTTAATTCCACCCAAACATGCCAAACTGACAATAATTTTTTTCATTTTGCTTGCATAATGCTTAGTGACAAGATGGATATTAAGTTAGTAATTGTCCCCACATTGCCGACACATTAAAATTTTTCATAAAATGAACAGATGAAGACGACTTTTAGTGTGTATGTCCGTGTGCTTTTTAAATTCTGAAAAACTTTAAGTGTACAGGATTTTGTGTTTATATACGGATTTCCTACCCCAAAACCCATGCCGGAACTCATAGATTCATGTACAAGTAATAATTTTAACTTCAGTTGGATTTGCTGGATTAGAATTCGTCATTTCAAAAGAATCTCTCGTGGCAAGTACCGGTACCGTTTTGTTATAGTGGCGTAGCATCGTTTTTGAAAGTGGGGGCAGATAGAACGTTTTTTTTTTTACTTACCCTGAAAAAGTTGACAAGCAAAAAAAAAAAAGGAAAAAGTAGCCCAAAGTCGGAAATGCTATATCTTGGAGATATATATGGGGTTAGATAAACTCTTTCTCAGTGTCATTTTACTTTTATTTAACAATTTTAATACTACATTTTCGGTACATCACTAAAATTAAAGTGCGGGGGGGGGGGGGGGGGGGGCAGCCTTTCAATTAACATTTCCTATTATAGTAAATAAGGTTAAATACACTTGAAGCAGCCCCCCCGCTTTTACCACATGCCACGTCCCTGTGTTATTAAATGCACAGGCGTCAACCGGGGGGCTATTAGAGGGAAAGGCATAAAGTAACAATTTTTGGGGGGCAAATATAGACGTAATATAGGCATAGAAAATTGGGGGTAACTTTTTTACTGCCCCCCCCCCCAAAAAAATAAAACTTTCAATTAACCGCCCCATTTTCAATTTGCTTCCGAAATGTACAATTTCATCAAAAGCTGAGATAATATCAAGCTAAGCAGATATTAACTACTAATATAAATAGAATAGAATTTAACACCCCAAGAGAATTTTGTGTGGTCCCTCCCTTGTCACAGTATCTTTTGTAAAATCGATTTATGTCTAAAGAACTGTTTCATTTAATTCAAAGTAAGGCCATTACAAGTTTTATTTTCTATGTTAAGCGTATTCGCCTTGGTTTTTGACACCCCATAGAGAGAGAGAACACACAGAGAGAGGAGTCCTGAAATTGATTAATTTATTCGATTTTTTTTAATTTTGTCAATTTCTCCAAATAATTCTGTACAGTAAGTTATATTGTGTGTATTCTTAAGCATTTAATCCCTTGTTTTTGCTAAAGAATAGCTATATATTAATTTCTTCTATTGAAGCAGTTTAGTTAGATCAAATCATTTGAAGGGCATCATTTTTAGGACTTTTAACGAGGCTGGGTGTGGCAGCCATTTTCATACTATCTTTATCTCGTTTAAAAGGAGAGCTTCATAAGAAGATATAGAAAATGATCAAATTTTAAAACTAAAATGTATGATTTTTTTCTTTACGAAATGAAAGTAGACATCTTAAGTTACCGTATCTAAAAAAATACGTTAAATCTGTTGGTTAATTTGTGATTAATTTGTTGACCCCCCAGCCTCCTTTAAGCCTGTATTTTATGTTTCGGCTTGTGTTTTTTGCGAATAGGTACTAGGTAGGTTTTTGAAAGATGGGTTGACGCTAAACAGAGAAAAAACTTGGAATGGCCTAATCTGCAGTAGCCGTTGGATTTAATTTTTGATTTGTTAAAGCTGTTAGATATTATTGTCTGATCACGATTAAACATAAATACAAAATGAATTTTAAAGCAAAAATAGTGTTCAAAACATTTTTTTACTATGTTGTTCATGCTATAGCTTAAATTACATGTGCGCAGTATCATGTATATTTCGGAATTTAAGTTATTGTAATGCAATATAACTTCCGAAATATCTATGATAAGCCCAATTTGAAAGAGTGTGCATTTAGAGAAAAACACCTTAGTGCGGGAATACGTATTGGCATATTTTATTTGCTTATATTTACATCCACTGAATATTTTCTCCTTTATTTCTTAAGAAACCATATTGCGTTCATCACTGCATAAACTACAGTAGGCATGTCGCCTGTACAAATTTCTTAATCAGTGGCTGTTCCATCAATGAAACGTATAAGGACGTTCGCATCATTAATATAATAATTAATCTTTTTAATCCTACTTTAAATGATTATTTAAACAGATATAAATATAAACAATAAAATGTCTTTCTTTGTTTGTTGATACTGGAATGAACGGTCGCATCTATTGCAGAAAAAATTTACATAACCCGCTTACGCGGGTTATGTATTTTTTCTGCAACAGCTGCTTCCGTTCATTCCAGTATCAACAAACAAAGAAAGCATTTTATTGTTTAAAAGTACTGTAGATTCCTATTTATACGCGAGGATTTAATTTACGCGTAATTACGCGAGAAGCGTCACTCGCGAAAAAATATTACTCGCTTTTATTTTTATGGTGCTAAAATCTATGTAAATTCCGTTAATCAATCTTCCATTCGCGAATTATTATTCTCGCTATTTGACGTTGAAGACCCAGTTCACGATAAAAAGTACTCGCGCAAAATAAGGAATCTACAGCTAGTTTACATGTATACTAGGGATGTCAACGAATATTCGAGTACTCGACTATCGTTCGATCATACCGACTATCGACTAAAATTTCCTTAGTCGGTTATTCGTTAAAAATGTGTTTCATCAAAGTAATTTTGAAATCAAAGCAATAAACTTATATTTGCCCATTTCATTTATTTACAGATCAATATTTTCATATGTAATATTAAGGGTATGGTATAACTGTTCAAAGCATGTATATACGTAGATGTATGTTCCGCAAACATGTCTTCAAAATCTACAGTTTTGGTATAGCTTAAAAAAGGTAAACAGTGAACTTTCAAGGTATGTGATTCTGAACTTTTATTCTGCAGCGCAGTGTACATCAAACGTGATGTATCATATGCCGAATCAGTCAAACATATACACAGTCTTCAAGTGAAATTTTCCTAGAGTAAGTTCTCCGCAAAAATGACAAAAAAGCAGAGTGGGAAAGAAAATTCACATGATAATTAATGATTGTCTACCTCTTACTGTTTTAAATGGAGAGGGCAATTGTTTAGTTTTGTAGATTCAACGTGATACAACTATTCAGAAAGAATTCTAATTAAACAGCTATCACAAAATTATAAATACATGTCAACTGGGGTCAGTTATGAGAGTAATTAAACCGTGTTTTCTTTTTCTGATATTAATTTCATACAATCATTGATTGTTTGCACAAAATTTCATAATTAAATTTATCCCAAGCTCTCGCTCTCTCTTTGTTTTTATAAGAGACACGCTTCAATTGTTTACCTGTCAAAGATCATTGACGGATACGTAGAAATTGGCCTCAATTATGGAGTACATGTAGCTACCATTATGTAAAGAAAGGACAAATACGAGCGTTTGATATTCTGCATTTACATAAAATGTGCAGCTAATATATTAATTTTGAAATTAAATACACTGGGTACATGTACATATTGATGTACAGTTTTTATTGTACTACGTACATGTTAACAATTCAGAAATTCGTTGTATAATGGTGATAACATAGATTAAATATTGTAAACTAGTCAGTAAAAGACAAACAATGAAAATGATATGAAAACTTATTTTAAAATTCAACGAATAATCGACTATCGTTCGACTAAAGCATCCGACTATTCGACTAAGCTGTCCGAGTAAAATTGACATCCCTAATGTATACATTTAATGATTCTACATATTCAGTCAAGGAGATCCCACTCGATCCCCCTCCCACCGAACTGCGCATGATTTACTTTTTCCCTATGCGGGGGACACAAATTCTCTGAATTAGCTTGTTAAAAGATGCCATTAATTTTTGACTAACTCATATGTATCTCCTCTTGGAAGATGGCTTGGTCCTTCATTTAAAGAAACGTGAATCCCCTTCACCCAAGGATACTTTGTGCAAGTGTGGTTGAAATTGGTCCAGTGGTTCTTGAGAAGAAGATGAACATATAAAAAGTTTACGACAACAACATACAACGGACAAAATTTGATCAGAATTAGAAGCTCACTTGAGCTTTCGGCTCAGGTGAGCTAAAAATTCTAGATGTTCATTTTAGGCAAAACAGAAGGTTTGGATTTATTTGAATTATCTCCCTTACACCAAGAAGCAAACTAAATAATTTTATGGATAAATTTACAAAATTTTACAAAAGATCAACAGCTGGTCAAGACTGGACCCCAGGCAAGCCCTGATCGAACTTTTGATATTCCAAATAAAATGAAATTGACTTCAGTCTATAAAACTTTTCATTTCATATGGTAAAGGACCAAATTGTACTTGTAATTCATGCTTGTCTGCCAAGCGCGGATCCAGAATTTTTTTTTTCTAAGTGAGTGGGGGGGGGGGGGGTAGTGGGGGTCCACCCTATGCAGTTAAAAAAAATCCAACCCAGAAATTTCTTGACAAGCAAAAAAAAAAGGGTAAAGTCATTTTCCAAACATGAAAAAACATATTTCCGGGGGTGGGAGGGGCAGGAGTGGTGTGGGGGTATGGCTCCCGATGGTTATAATACATGTACATTTTGTACAATATGTAGGCTTTGACTTTGAAATTAAAGCTCCAGAGGCGTAGTCACAAACTTAAAAGTGGGGGGGGGCTCAACTTCAGAAAATCTTTGACAAGCAAAACAAAAAACAAAAAAACAAAAAAGCAAGATTGAAAGTTCCCCAAACTCGAAAATCCTATTTCGGGGGGGGACAACTTTTTCAAAGGCACGTTATTTTCAATTCCAATTTTTTCCCACAATTCTTCAATATCACTATACTATGGTCAAAAAGTGGGGGGGGGGTGCAACTATCCCTTCAATGAACATTTCCTATAGTAAAGGTAATGTTGGGGGAAAAAGTGGGGGGCAGGTCTTGGCGATTTAATTACTATGTTACATTAATAATATATATACAACTCTTCAAGAGATTCATGCTTACTCAATTGTTGAACATAAAAAAATGACATAAAATGAGGTTAAATATTAATATTTCAAAATATTTAATTTTATTTGTATTTTCGCCTCTCATTGGTTGATTTCCAAAAAGGAACGCATAACATTTTGTATAATCTGGTTTGGTATGGGGACACACCCCCTTGACGACCAGCTTAATCATCATTTCCATGCAATCCCCTCATTTCCAGTCCTCGGAATCCATGAAAAATCCAGATTTAATAAATGTACCTTCAATTATAAACAATTACTCGTTCTTACCTCATGTAAACAAACATCATGGCTGCTAGATCTATGTATCAGTTATTACCCCACCTCTGTTGATTTTTCCGTGAAATCCTGGCTTACGATTGGTTGAAGTCTGTCACGTGAAGGCGGTGGATTACTTATACCCGGTCAGTTGTAAATCCATACCCGGTAGTTATTACCTCCCCTCGCTTCAAATCACTTCCGTTACTACGGTTGTATTATTGCGCGGTAAATTTGAACTTATAAAAAGCAACACAATTTTACATCAAAAGTTGTTTAATTATTTTAAAATTAAATTATAAGGAATGACTTTAATTCTTGGCCATATTATCGAGTATAATCTGGTTTGGGTCAGTTTACGCTTTTTTATAATCCGCTTCGCGGATTATAAAGCGTAAACTGACCCAAACCAGATTATACTCGATAATATGGCCAAGAATTAGAGTCATTCCTTAAATAACTTAGATTTTGTTCTTCATTAAAAAATGGGGGGGGGGGGGCAGACATATTTTTTGGAGGAGCGGTTCGTGTTTTCTAGGGGTCTAATGTTGCCTTACCTAAAAATACTTTAGCATAATTATTAAAATAACTAAAAAATTCAGGGGCGGGTAAAACACCCTCCCCTCTTATCAGGGACCTATATACTTTTTTATATAGGTCCCGCTCTTATCAACCCACCGGCCTACCCTTAAGATCCGCGCATGGTCTACATACATGTACCAATATACAGAATGTTGTCAAATTAAATGTGCTTAGATCTACGGGAAAAAATCAGAGCTTTATTTAAATGTGTTTTCCCCACTCCCTTAAAATGAGAAATTCAGGCTTCCGCCACCCTTTCTCCAGTCTCCCTTGCTATTCACACTTTCACGCCCCAGTGACCACAGCTAGCTCGAGATTTTGACCACGTGAACTGGTACTCATCCATTCCAGATTACACTTGGCGATATAGAAGCACGATATTCAGAGTTGACAGAGATTTCTTTTTCATTTCCCTACGTATTCCTTGATTTCTTTGAGGATGGTTTGCGACGACATATTTGCACAGCACCGGACGAGGAGATTTGGGTAAGAAAATAGAAATGCTCGAATATATTATTCCTGTTTCGCTGTTACAATGAGGATAGCATGGTCATATCAATGATCCAATGCATGCCTTTACCCTACATTTATCAAAGTTTAGTTTAAATATTAAACTAATAAACATATTTCAGATTTAAATGTAATGATTATTACATGTATGCATATCCACGGGGGGAGGGGGTTGGGGGTCAGGAGATGGATGTGTGAAGAAAAGCTGCCCCTACCCGGGAGGAGGGAGTCAAAAAAAAATTAGTTTGGACAGTTTATTGTTTTTATTTCCCCATAATCGAAGATAAGGGAATATATAATTTTGCCCTGTATGTCTGTCTGTCCGTTTACATGTCTGTTTATCTGTTTGTCTTGTTTGCCTTGTCCACAACTATTGACTGGGTGGGGCTATAGTTTTCATATTTCACATGTTTTGTATTCCTTGTGACAATGGCGGATCCAGGGGGATTCGGGGGGGGGGGGGGTTCGGGAAAACCCCCGACTCACTGATTTTTTTTTTTTACAAGTGTTATTTTATTATTTTTTTGCATTGGTAAGACTCTAATAAACATGAACCCTTTGTTTGTACAACTGTGAAATATACATCAACTGCGTAACAGGAAATCACTTTCCGCATGAATGCACACAATACACTAATCCCTGTTGAGATTCTGCTAGGCTAGATATTTGGCCAAAAATCTAGCCTAGCAGAATCTCAACAGGGATTAACAATACACAGGTAATCAACAGAGAGAGTGCCTCAGAGATTGGGTAGTCCATGCACCTAGTGAAGTCAAAAGATCACAATACAATGTAATATTCTTTTGCTGATAAAATGCATGTTTTTAAACTATGAATACACTATCATTCAGAGGAGTTTTTTTAACTGTTAAAAAAATTAAATTAATATATTTTTTTTAACAAAACCAGGTTGGCTTAGCAAACCCCTCTAGTTTTGACAGATTCTCTAGTTTTTAGCTAACCTGAGCTGAAAGCTCAAGTGAGCTTTTCTGATCACATTTTGTCCGGTGTCCGTCTGTCCGTCCGTCTGTCTGTCTGTCTGTCTGTAAACTTTTCACATTTTCAACTTCTTCTCAAGAACCACTGGGCCAATTTCAACCAAACTTGCCACAAAGTATCCTTGGGTGAAAGGGATTCAAGTTTGTTCAAATGAAGGGCCAAGCCCTCATTCAAGGGGAGATAATTGGGAATTAATGAAAATTTGATGGCATATTTTAAAAATCTTCTTCTCAAGAACCACTGTGCCAGGAAAGATGAAACTTATGGGGAAACATCCTCAGGTAGTGTAGATTCAAGTTTGTTCAAATAATGACCCCCGGGGGTAGGGCGGGGCCAAAATGGCCGACCAAAGTTTTACATAGAAATATATAGGAAAATTCTTTAAAAATCTTCTTCTCAAGAATGACATAGCTATAGTTCATCATATTTATATAGAAGCATGCTCAGGTAGTGTAGATTCAAGTTTGTTCAAATCATGACCCCCGGGGGTAGGGCGGGACCAAAATGGCCAACCAAAGTTTTACATAGAAATATATAGGAAAATTCTTTTAAAATCTTCTTCTCAAGAATGACAAAGCCATAGTTCATCATATTTATATGGAAGCATGCTCAGGTAGTGTAGATTCAAATTTGTTCAAATCATAGCCCCCAGGGGTAGGGCGAGGCCAAAATGGCTGACCAAAGTTTTACATAGAAATATATAGGAAAATTCTTTAAAAATCTTCTTCTCAAGAATGACAAAGCCATAATTCATCATATTTATATGGAAGCATGCTCAGATAGTATAGATTCAAGTTTGTTCAAATCATGACCCCAGGGGGTAGGGCGGGGCCAAAATGGCTGACCAAAGTTTTACATAGAAATATATAGGAAAATTCTTTAAAAATCTTCTTCTCAAGAATGACAAAGCCATAGTTCATCATATTTATATGGAAGCATGCTCAGGTAGTGTAGATTCAAGTTTGTTCAAATCATGACCCCCAGGGGTAGGACGGGGCCAAAATGGCCAACCAAAGTTTTACATAGAAATATATAGGAAAATTCTTTAAAAATCTTCTTCTCAAGAATGACAAAGCCATAGTTCATCATATTTATATAGAAGCATGCTCAGGTAGTGTAGATTCAAGTTTGTTCAAATCATGACCCCCGGGGGTAGGGCGGGGCCAAAATGGCCGACCAAAGTTTTACATAGAAATATATAGGAAAATTCTTTAAAAATCTTCTTCTCAAGAATGGCAAAGCCATAATTCATCATATTTTCATATATGCTCAGGTAGTGTAGATACAACTTTGTTCAATTCATGACCCCCGGGGGTAGGGCAGGGCCAAAATGGCCGACCAAAGTTTTACATAGAAATATATAGGAAAATTCTTTAAAAATCTTCATCTCAAGAATGGCAAAGCCATAATTCATCATATTTATATGGAAGCATGGTCAAGTTGTTTAGATTCAAATTTGTTCAAATCATGACCCATAGAAATATATAGGAAAATTCCAAGAATGACAAAGCCATAATTCATCATATTTATATGGAAGCATGGGGTAGGGCATGACCCCCGGGGGTAGGGCGGGGCCAAAATGGCCGACCAAAGTTTTACATAGAAATATATAGGAAAATTCTTTAAAAATATTCTTCTCAAGAATGACAAAGCCATAGTTCATCATATTTATATAGAAGCATGCTCAGGTAGTGTAGATTCAAGTTTGTTCAAATCATGACCCCCAGGGGTAGGACGGGGCCAAAATGGCCAACCAAAGTTTTACATAGAAATATATAGGAAAAATCTTTAAAAATCTTCTTCTCAAGAATGACAAAGCCATAGTTCATCATATTTATATGGAAGCATGCTCAGGTAGTGTAGATTCAAGTTTGTTCAAATCATGGCCCCCAGGGGTAGGGCGGGGCCAAAATGGCCGACCAAAGTTTTACATAGAAATATATAGGAAAATTCTTTAAAAATCTTCTTCTCAAGAATGACAAAGCCATAGTTCATCATATTTATATGGAAGCATGCTCAGGTAGTGTAGATTCAAGTTTGTTCAAATCATGACCCCCGGGGGTAGGACGGGGCCAAAATGGCCGACCAAAGTTTTACATAGAAATATATAGGAAAATTCTTTAAAAATCTTCATCTCAAGAATGGCAAAGCCAAAATTCATCATATTTATATGGAAGCATGCTCAAGTTGTTTAGATTCAAATTTGTTCAAATCATGACCCCCATGGGTAGGGTGGGGCCAAAATGGCCGACGAAAATTTTTAACGATATATATAGGAAAATTCTTTAAAAATTATTTTCAAAAAAATAGCAAATCCATGATTGGTTATGGGACTTCTTTTGGATTTAAATTTACAATAAAAAGCCATTTTCTACTTTTTCTTCCCTTAGTGCTCAGGTGAGCGATGTGGCCCATGGGCCTCTTGTTTGTAATTTTTTTCTTCAGTTTGAAATTTCATTTATTGTATACGTGTGTTTATATTCCAAATCATATTGACAGTATATATTCTAGTAAGTTGAAAAGCACAAGTCAAGGATTCTGAAAAGAATTCAATTATTAAGTTTTTTAGTCTTTTAAAATATGCACATTAGTTGTACCTTGGAAGTCAGCTTGACATACGACTTAATTAATATTGTAGATGCATTAAAAGTAGACAACTTGAAGTCAACTTCTTGTATTTCTAAAATTGTCAGATTAAACAATTTTTGAAAGCAAAATCTAAAGTCTTGTGTTAAAGTTTAATCAAATTTAAAACATTTATTAAAAATTTGTGATGATCCGTCTTTAAAAAAAGCTACAAAAAGTACCCCCAAAGTGCTGGAAAATGCACCAATTAGAACATTTAAAACAAAACGAACCCCCCTATGGGAGGGGACACCCCCTCCCATGCCCTCCCCCTTCGGCCCTTTGGGACTCAAAACCCCCCCACATGAACTTCTGGATCCACCACTGTTGTGACAAGTATATTCTTTCTTTGGGTACCACCAAATTTGACCTCTTGACCTTGGAATTTTACTCGGCCACTTAAACCAAAAAAAAAATTAACCTTGGCTTTAGAACAGTTGGTGCTAGGGCTTTCATACTTCACATGTGTATATATATATATATATTCATTGTGACAAGATCTTTCAGTTGGTATAAATATTTTCAACCTTGACCTAAGAGTTTGACCCACTTAGTAAAATAAACTTTAAGCTTGGCCATAACTTTTGACGGTTAATTCCAATACTAACAAAGAAGAACATTTTATTATTTCTTTGAGAAATGTATGTAATGATTATATTTTTTCCTTTGATTGAAGACCAAATGTCATCAATTTGGAGGCCCCCATATAAAATATGTGGCGACTGCCAGATATATATGTGGCGACCACCATATAGTAAGTGGTGGCCGCCAGATAAAATATTTTTCATACATGGCACCAACGGTCTTCCGTACATCAATAATTAACAGTTCTTGAACACAAAAAACTAATACATGTACATGTTTTGTTATTATACATGTATTTGCGATATCCCAATGGGTGTATTTTCCCTGGTAAGTTCATAAATGTAAAGGGAAGCTACTTAAACTAGTGCTAATTGTACCAACCGTTACTTGTAGATGTTCCCCAAACGCTCCCCAACTCCCTTTTATAGTCATATTCCCTGTAAGCGTAATTAAATAAGACAAACTCTATGCATTTGAGACTTTAACAACGTTTACCCAGAAGCGTACCATGTTCATTCAAATTTTATCATTGCACACTTGCGCATGTGAATGCATTTGCGTAATGACATATCATATTGTCTACACAATCTATATATTTTAATATGCTAAATTTTAAATATTAAATCCAAAAGTATATATATAAAAAAAGCTCATTCAAGTGTATTTATGATTTTACCCATTTCACGTGCACGCACGTGCATATATGAGCATGGTGACGATACCTTCTTGTAGAAGTCCATTACATCTGTCTATGTTCCAAATCCCATCCCGTTTGGTTGAAAACCAAGGGAGTTATACCTGTTTAAAATTTCAGCCAATCACATTGCAGCGCACGTACACGCACATGTATGCATATGCATGGTGACCATACCTTCTAGTAGAAGTTCATTACATCTATCTATGTGCCAAATCCCATCCTGTTTGTTTGAAAACCAAGGGAGTTATAGCTATTTAAAGTTTCAGCCAATCAGATTGCAGCGCACGTGCATGCACGTGTTTTCATGATAATTGCTATATATCCTGTTGTAGGAAATCTTAATTCATGGCTATGTTCAAAATTTCAAAGGATTTCGTCAAAAAACAAGAAAGATATAGAGACTTTAGTTTCAGCCAATCACAGCGAAGCGCACGTGCATGCGCGTGAGATCTTGCTATTTTGACCATGTCATATTGTCTATGCCACACATATATCCTTATAATATGAGTTTCAAAGCATTTCATCAAAAATGTGAAAAGTTATGCCTTTATCAATTAAATCGGTCATTTCAAGTGTTGCACGTGTGCGCTCTTGCAAGCACGTGCGCGCAAAATGGCCTTTGTTCGGCAAATCTACATAACATGTCTACTACCCCTAAAAACATTTTACCTTAGTCAGATGTGTAGTTTACAAGATCACTCAAGTACAAAATTTTCCCAGGAAGAAAAATAATAATAATAATAATAATAAGAAACAGAGTAAAAACAATATGTTCCCAAACTTCGTTTGGGGAACATAATAACCTAACAGTTCTAGGTACATTTTTGGATTTCATTTGCGCTCGTTTTCATCTGAATTTCTGAACACATAAAGACGTATCACAACCTGTCAATGCTGTAATATCTGAAAGGGTCTTTTGCCGTTTGTCTCAGATTAAGCTTAAGAATTCCATCCTCATTTGTTTGGTATCGTTTTTCTCGATCATTTGTTTAAAGAATTAAAGGCATTTCACAGCTTTAGTAGCATTAAACATTTCTTCAATTAGCTTTAGTGTTCATACCAATTATCTCAAAGACATTCATTTAACATACCGTACTCGCCTATAAGTCGGTATTTTGGGAGTTAAATATTAGTCTAAAACTCTGTGTCCGACTTATAGGCGAGTCATCAAGATATATTTTTCTGGAGGCAGAAATGTAATATTTTATTCGCATATCTGACTATTATGAAAGAAAATGTCTGGATATAATATATGATAATTTATAAATTCTTAGATTATAGATATAAAGTACAAGATTTTAACATATTTTAAATGTTTTATTTTTATTTTTTGAGTCACTTTTTGTTTAAAAATTAATCAAAAATTAAATATCAGTGTAATTTCGAAAAATATTAATTGAAACCAGGTTAAAACATCAACTGATGTACTTGAAGTTGCCACCCTATTTTAACAAAAAATTGAACCGACTTATAAGCGGGTCAATAGCAAATCCCACTAAAATAACTTCAAAAAATACAACCGACTTATAGGCGGACCGACTTATAAGCTAGTATATACGGTAAGTATGCTGATTTCTTTCATTCTTTACCATAACCCTTACCAAAATAAAAGCCTTCTGGCACATAGTTGCAGCAAGTTTACTGCAAAGTTGCTGCAACCTTGCGGCAAATATTTGCGGCAAACTTGCCGCAAATAGATTTTTCGTATGCAAATTTTTTTCTGGCACACAGTTTGCGGCATATTTGCGGCAAAGTTCTGGCACATTTGTGGCAAACATTTCAAATCCTTACATTATGCACTTAGCTGCAAGTTTGTGGCACACACTTGCGGCACATTTCTGGCATATAGTTTACTGCAAGTTTGTGGCACACATTTGCGGCACATTTCTGGCATATAGTTAACTGCAAATTTGTGGCACACACTTGTGGCACATTTCTGCATATACAATTCCATAAGATAATATACTTTACCTAAACAAATTAATTTTAAAAGAACGTGATTAAACATGACAGCAACATGTAATACATGTACTATAAAATACATGTACTATAAAAAAAAAAAGAACATTTAAGCCATTTTAAAAATTATTTATGAAAATTTCAAGGTAAAAAGGTACATGTATATATAACACTAACTATAATATTAATGTTTAAAAAAAAACTTGCACAGTACGGAACAAAATCTGTTAATTGAACAGTTACACTGTATACATCAGAGAGAGAAAGAAACAGATTAATAAAAAAAATAAATTCACAACCTTTGAGTAATATATATAATGGCACAAATTTACATTGGTCATTATGCAAAATGAATAGAGGATTTGTAGTTAACAACAATCACAAAACATTTTACATCAAAGAAAAGATTCACCTCTTACAATGAATTTCAACTGCACAAATCAAAGTAACAGTGCTGCACGATATGAATAAAAACATATAAAGTATTTTGACAAATTAAATCTCACAATATTATTTACACAGTAAAGGCGACCATTTTGTTCAGTGTCTTGATTCTATCACTTTTAAAAAAACAACAACATAATCCCTTGAAGAATCCATGTCATGTTGAAAGAGTGTCCTCATCTGTTGCATTTCCCATTAATTGATTGATTGTATATTGTTTTAAGTCCCTCATGAGAATTTTTCACTTATATGGAGATGCCAACATCTGCCGTGGGAGAGCTGCAAATTTTGTCCTATACTACATTAATTGGCACTCAGGGCCATTGAGCAGGGAGGATCTTTTTTGATCATCACCTACTGCAACATGGGACCTCAGTTTATACAGTCTCATCCGAAGGATCCACAGTGGAATTCAGCTCCTTACTCCGTGACTCGAGAGCAGACGCTCTAACCATGCGGGCGACACATTTGATAGGAATATTTATTAACTACTTTCTTGGTACAGTACTACAAGATCACTCTGACATTTCAACTAACTTTTCATGATTGGGGGGGGGGGGGGGGGCTTCCTTTCCAACATTATGCAAGTACCTGTTAAAAAGATAGAGAGAAATTGCTCGCATTGCAGTCATTGAAACCAATAGTTATTTAAGCAATGAATTAAACCTAATTTTGACCTAGAGATCCCACATTTGTATCTTGTCTTGTGTGCATTAAAATCATATTAAATGGCATTTCAGGATAGATTGACAAACAAGGATTCAAAAACAACACTTCGTTAAATAAAACTACATGCTTCTTTGACAAATTATATAATGTAAAGTGTATTTTATCATTTGTTTATTTGTTTATATGACATAAACATTTATATGGACCTAATTCTTAATTGTGATTACTTACATTTAGTCCATCTCTAATTAGTTAGCAGAATCCTTTCCTGCAGATAAATGCCCTCCTGATCTATTCTTTGTGGATCGAGGGTTTACTGATTCATCATCAGTCCATCTGGATAGAACAAAAAATAAAAACATATTCTTTATCGACCCAATTTGTTATGAACAAGGACTGTAAAAATTCTAACTGGCTCAGCAAATACAGTCAAGTCTTATTTCTATGTTAAAAAGACATCAGTGTTATACAATTTTTTTTAAAATACTCACATTCTCTCTTTATCCACGATCTATGTTGCTGTTTTCTCCTTTCTCTTTGTTCTTGTCATGAGTCATGACCCAGGTGGTTTAAAATTGGCGCAAACTTCTAAATCGGATGTGAACTGATAAGCCGTTCTTAGATAGGTCTGTAACGTAACAGACAAGTCGTTCCTAAATCTTTATGGCACACTTTTGGCACACAGTGATTTTGATAGTAAAAAGAAACATTTCTGGTACACTTCCGGCACACTATATATATAAAAGGCATCTAAGGAAAAATTGTGGCATACTTCTGGCACATATGTGCATCAGATCATTTAATGTGCCGCTAGAAGTACATATGTGCCCCTAGCAGCACACAATGAACCGCAAGTGGCATACTGTGTGCTGCTAGCTGCATTTACTGCACACTTCTGGCATACTGTTCTGGTACATAGATTTGTTTGCCGCAAACTTGCTGCAAGCTTGCCGCAAACTTGCAGCAAACATTTCATTTTGGTAAGGGAAGGCCAACATTTTTTTATTAAATGGTTTACGGGAATTTTTTTGAAAGAATTGGGTCGGGGGGGATAAATAAAAATAAAAATAAAATTCCATAATCTACGCAGTCGACTAAAAAAATAAAAATAAAATTGGAAAAAGTGTGTGATTTTTTTATTTTTAATAATTCGATAAAAATTGCCATATATATGGTGCGGAGCTTGAAATATGATAACAACAACACAAATATTAAAGTACACTACTAAACCCAGTTACCCTTGGGAGAAATGGGGGAATCTAAGGATTTCCTTACAAAAATACTCATTATGACAACAAGATGACCAAAGAAAAAAGTTTGCTTAAAATGAGAACTTCACTATGTTCAAATTAACCAATAAATGAAAAATGGGAAATATTGTTATAAAGAGAATCTGAATAAAAATTGCATCATAATTTTAATCTGTATTTTACAATACAGCATATGTTTAAATTTTATGCAATTAATAAAATTTTGAAAGCTTGATAAAGTTGAAAGTATAGGCAAATTTGAAAAACGTATCGTTTGCAGCTTTCATATATCTATTCTATAACTGTTTAACACACACCAAAATACTTAATACGAATTTCCAGTCTGTATACACATGTATGAATTTTTTAAAAAATGTTACACACATTTGAAAACGTTTTTTGGATATACATGCAGATACGTCCCATTTTGTTCTTCACAAAATTCGAACGTCTATTTTCGATTTCCATTCACGTATCACGTTCTTCAAAGGTATCAAAATTGTGAAAGAGAACTACTGTACTGTATACGGTACCCCACATTGAAAGTGACCAGGTCCAGTACAATCAGTACATTTAGCTACGTAGGTAGAATTACCTACGTAGCTTTATTTACCTACCTCAGGTAGCTTTATTTAGCTATTTCAATGTAACTTTTCTTTTTATGGAAAGGAGACAAAAAATCGCAGTTAAATGACTATTGATATTTATACTAGGGAGACTTTAAAAAACATTCCAAAGCAGAGATAGTTTAAACATCGCTGTGTTTGGTCAGTTTAGAGCAAAACATGTAATTCCATTGTTTGGTTATCTGTCCGTTCGGTGAGACATGACTGAGTATGATTACTTCACATTGTGCTGAATAATTACCGACCTATTATCATGTTAACCAGAACTGCCCAAGTGAAAAAAATCCTCAAACAAATCACTTTAAGAAATCACTTATGAATCAGTGATTTGATGATGATTTGTAAGTGATGCAAATTCCCATGCAAATGAGCTAACAAATCACTCCTAACAAATTGTAAGCAAATCATCCTGAAATCACAACGAAATCACTTTGAATAAATTGTGTAGAAATCACTTCTGTTGAACAAATCGCAACCAAATCACTCGAAATAAATTGCAAACAAATCATTTCAAATAAATTGCAAACAAATCACTTCAGTTTAACAAATCACTTTCAAATCACGCCAGGTGCATACACACGTGTGTGCATGATGCTCATGTAACCATCCCTCAGCTATTTGAAACACACATGCATGCATATTTGTTGTATATTAACAAAAATACTTTTGGCAAGAGTATTTTAAAATATAAACTTTTACTAGGATGTGTCCTAATTAAGATGGCATCATGTATTTTAGATATACACATATGACTACTTGGCTCCAAATTCAGAATATGCTATAAGCATATAATTGTTGACTTTTAGAAGTTGGTAAATGTTAATATTTTTATCTGAAATAATTATTTGTGTAGACACTTTGAAAAAGCCAGTACTTTGCTGAAGGTCATAGCTTTACATAAATTTTGTTTTAAACATTAATTTCCACCGACTTTGTTGTTGGTCTTCTGAAGAACAATAAATTGCATGTAAACATATGGAATATTAACTGAATCTAAGGAGGAAATTATAGCATAATACAGTTATACATACCTTAAAACTATATTTTGCATGGTTATGGAAAAAACATCAGTTTCAACAAAAGAAAAGAGGTATGAATCTAGAACAGCACCATCTAACTCCTTTCATTTCAATTCAAATCTGATAAATGAAAATTGGCGGTAGAGTTCTAATACTGACCAATCAGCAAGCCAGGCAGAAGTTGTGAAGTAAATCACTCTCAAATCACTCTGAAGAAGGACCATGAGATCAACAAATCATTTACAAATCATCCAGAAGAAAGACTAAGTTAACAAATCATCTTCAAATCACTTTGAAGAAAGACTAAGTTCCAGAAATCATTTTCAAATCACCTTGAAGAACGGCTAAGTTCAACAAATCATGAAGAAATCACTGTAACAATTTCCTAAGTTTAACAAATCACTCAGAAATTGTTTGAAATGGGAAAGAAATCACAAGCAAATCACCCTTTCATAACAAATTGTAAGCAAATCATAGTCACCATTTTGGTAAAAGGTGATTTAAGCATGATTTGTTAAATGAATTGCTTACAAATCATTGAAACAAATCACTTTTAAGTGATTTTAAAGCAATTTGTAGGCAATTTGTAAGTGATTTCTTTGAAAAAATTTTCACTTGGGTGGACTTCTTTGTCATTTCATTCAAGGAGTAACTGTTCTAACTGTCATACATAGCCCCAAAACTTTCAGAAGTTTGATTGCAATTGCGCAGAAAAAGACATTACTTCAAGAGGGAAATTTTCATGAATTGTTTTCAGATCAGTTCAAAGTTGAAAATGATCACTGCATCAAAATGATAGTTTTTGCACATCCTGAGAAAAATGCTTTTTTATAGAAAGAAATTCATTTGGTAGCTAAATCAAGCTACCTGAGGTAGGTAAATAAAGCTACGTAGGTAATTCTACCTACGTAGCTAAATGTACTGATTGTACTGGACCTGGTGACAGTCATGTCAATCCCATGTCAACATATCCTCTAGTCATATCCTTAATTTCGTTATAACTCCAACTTAACTTCATCATTGGATGTACTCTTATTGATTTTCTCGTTCGCTATGGTTGACTTGCAAAAACGATCGTGAACCATCATGTATAAGGACGTATTCTCAACTTCTGTAAAATTTGACATTTCTGCGTCCATGTTGGCACGTTTTATGCACTTCCGAAACAGTTGATAAGAAACGTAAATTGATTGGATGATAAGAAAGGCTTTCAATACAACAGCCAATCAGAATTGCCGACTTATTTGCACATAATTTTATTTTTTTGGTGCACTTGCATTGACGATCGGCGGGAAATTTAAAAATAAAATCAACAGCAGGGACTTTTATTTTTATTTGGTTTTAGCTAAAATTGCAGTCGGCGCTCCCGTAAACCATTTTATTAAAAAATGTTGGCCTAACTCAATCTGATTAAAATCAGCTGTTCTGATATGCTACCACTTACGAACATCTGTTCGTATTATAAAGGAGCAAAATTTAAGTATCACTCCGTTTTTCTTGTCGTATTTTTTGCAATTCTGACACCTGTGTAATATTTTTAATCTCTCTCTCTCCTTCTCTCTCTCTCTCTCTCTCTCTCTCTCTCTGCGTACTTGAAAAACGGTACATCAATTTTAAGCTCTAGATAGTAAGGAATTTTTGTCTATAATTGTATGAACCTGCAGTCAAGAACTAGTATTCGAAATTGTTTTTTGAACCTTTGTACCATTTTAATAAATAATAATAATATTATCTGGTCCAGCACAATACCCCGATAAAGGTATATAGCTTGATAAACCCTTACCAAAATATTGACCTTCTGGCAACATCTTCTGGCTTTATTGCCGCAATATTGCAGCAATATTCTGGCAATACATTGCTGCAATATTGCGGCTATATCGTTTTTCGTATGTAAATTAGTGTTGCAGCAATATTGCCAGAAAGGGGTTGCGGCAATATTGCTGCAAATCATGACCAAAATATTGATCTTCTGGTAACATCTTCCGGCATCATTTACGCAATATTGCGGCAATATTGTTTTTCATATGTAAGTTAGATATAAATTGGTATTTAATAGAAATAATGATCTATCAATCTAACAATTAACAAACTGTGCTGAGGAATATAACAAACAATAGCAAGCCACAGGGTCAATAAGAAATAGCTACTTCTGCTATTCTTTGAACAGATAGAAAATAATGTTGATCATCAGAATGAAAATCAAGATATGTTTGTGAAACACTATGCGCCAGGTGGCTATAAAATTTGAAAAAGCTATTAATAGCATATGGGTCACAGTCAAGGTCACAAAGTCACTGATCTTGTCATTTGAAAGGACTTAATTAGTTGAGTATGCATACTAAGTATGACGTCTCTATCTCTTATAGTTCAAAATTTATGGCAGAGGATCAAAATGGCTATTTTTAGCATATGAGTCACAGTAAAGGTCAAATTGTCATTGACCTTGGTGTTACTTAAAAGAGTTTAATTAGTGAAGGGTGCATACCAAATATGAATTCTCCTTCTTTTATGACTCAAAAGTTATGTCGAAGTTTCAAAAATTCTATTTTACGTATATGGTCACAGTCAAGGTCCCAAGGTCATTGACCTTGGTGTTATTTGAAAGAGCTTAATTAAGGAAGGGTGCATACTTAATACACGTTCTCGATCTTTTATGGCTCAAGATTTATGTCCAATGTTCAAAAAATCTATTTTAAGGATATGGGTCACAGCCAAGGTCTCAAGGTCATTGACCTTCAGGTGTCTTGAGAAAGCTTAATTAGTAAATTACGCAAGCTAAATATAAAGTCTCTTATCTTTCATTAATTAGGGCCCCGCTTGGCGGGCGCCCTATAGTGATCAGTCTGTCCGTCCGGCTGTCCGTCCGTCCGAGATCTCTTGTCCGGAGCATATCTTCTCTCTCCTTGGCCCAATCTGGCTCATATTTCACCCCCAGAGTGCCTTTGGGTAACCAGTGTGCAGTGACCTTGAACCAGGTTTCTATGTCAAAGGTCAAGGTCATAAATGAATTATATGAAAAATCCTTCTCCAAAGCATATCTTCTCTCTCCTTGGCCCAATCTGGCTCATACTTCACCCCCAGAGTGCCTTTGGGTAACCGGTGTGCAGTGACCTTGAACCAGGTTTCTAGGTCAAAGGTCAAGGTCAAAGCTGAATTATATGAAAAATCCTTGTCCGGAGCATATCTTCTCTCTCCTTGGCCCAATCTGGCTCATACTTCACCCACAGAGTGCCTTTGGGTAACCGGTGTGCAGTGACCTTAAACCAGGTTTCTAGGTTGAATGTCAAGGTCATAGCTGAATTATATGAAAAATCCTTGTCTGGAACATATCTTCTCTCTCCTTGGCCCAATCTGGCTCATACTTCACCCACAGAGTGCCTTTGGGTAACTGGTGTGCAGTGACCTTGAACCAGGTATCTAGGTTAAAGATCAAGGTCATAGCAGAATTATTTGAAAAATCCTTGTCTGGAGCATATCTTCTCTCTCCTTGGCCCAAACTGCCTCATACTTCACCCAGAGAGTGTCTTTGGGTAACCGGAGTGCAGTGACCTTGAACCAGGTTTCTAGGTCAAAGGTCAAGGTCATAGCAGAATGACATGAAAAATCCTAGTCCGGAGTATATCTTCTCTTTTGTTTGCCCAATCTGGCTATTACTTCACTCATAGAGATCCACTGGTCAATGGATGTGCAGTGACCTTGGTTGAAGTTTCTAGGTCATGGTCAGAATTACCCTTTCTGTTTAAATTCTTTGTTTGGTGCATAATTCTTTGCCTTTAATTTCAGTAAATTTATATAACTTGGGATACAAGATAACTTTGATAAATATTAGTAAATTTGCAGTATCCGTGAAGTCGTACTAAATGACTTTTACTGTATAACACAAATGTTCCTCTTCAAAAAAATCCCTTTTAAACGACTTTACATTTTCGTGTTCATTGTTGAATGCAGGGCCCTTGAGATGGCCACCATCTCAATTATATCTAGTTTTAAGTTATGATGAATATTCGAAAAAACTATTTTTAGCATATAGGTCACAGTCAAGGTCACAAGGTCATTGACCTTGATGTCATATGAAAGAACTTAATTAGTGGAGTAGACATACCAAATATGAAATCTTTATCTCTCATTGGGTTAAAAAATAATGGTGAAAGTTAAAGGTATTTTAAATACCTTGATAAAGCTATATAGTTTTATCAAGCTATATACCTTTATCGGGGTATTGTGCTGGACCTGATTATAATGAATCATTTGAATTGACTAAAAATTAATAGACTTAGAAAGGATTGTCTTACGTGTACATTAGTAGTAGATGTGTAAAATTTATTTCTATATGCTACAGTATTCGTGTGTACATTATGTTTTAACACAGTGGACAAATACACTAAATCTTTGAAAGTTTTCTTCTCTGCTCTTTGGTATTAAGCAGATGAACTACCTATTAGTTATGATGAGCAAGGGTCCTAATCTTCCAGAATTGTGAATTTCAAGGCCCCAGGGTCAGGGGTACCATAAAGGAGGGGGGACTTCACTTATATACTGAAACTGGATGAATTGTTTGAAATCTGCTCCTTGATATTTATCAAATATTTTTGAAAAGCAAGGGTGCCTTTTCAAAAAATTTTGCAATGTGTGGATCTTGGCCTAAGGGTCAGGGGTTCATGTGTGATTGGGGCATTACTGATCATGCTGAATATTACTGATTACTTGAAATGCATTTTTTTTCCCCTACCCTGTCTATGGGTATTAAGTAAACAAACTAAGCAACTGCTAAGTGTGTTATGATGATCAATGGTGCCTATTTCAAAATTGTGAATGCCATAGCATCTGGATTAAAACATAAATCAAATTCAATCACTGGAAAGTTGTTGCATAATGCTCAGGTGACCTATAAGGCCCATGGGCCTCTTGTTTTATTTCCTTTCCTTTTTTTCCAGGCATATGAAACCTGCTCAGTCACAGCGTCATTTATCTCCTTCTCTCCATATTTCCACCATTCTTCTTACACCAGACTGCTACATATTCTGAAGTAGAAGGTATATGAATATACATGAATTTGCCAATTAAATGTTTGTGTAACTCAGTCATTGACAGTTGTTCATATTAATTTGGTGTCAAAATCTTTGATTGAATTGCTGTTACCATATAACCAGTTGCATGAGATTAACTTATCTAATACCTTTCAACACAGTCATCTTTGTGGAATCAAGAGTTGGTCTTTTATCTCCATCTTTTGACTTTAACCGTTGTCCTCTACTGAGGGCCAACTCCTCACATGTAAAAATTGCAGGAAGGAGTTTTGCTGTCAAGGTGAAGGCCATTTTTGATGAGTGAGCCTTCTTTGCTGCAGTTTTTGCTTTCCTCAGTGCTTCCCTCTTAACTGACAAGGATGGTTTGAAAGGAGCCTTGTCATCTATAAATTAAAAAAAAAATTAATTTTAGAAATTAACTCCGCCATATTCATGTATGTACATTTACAGTGTCACAAGAAAAACAAAATTATTCAAAGTTAAACAATAAATATCTATAAAATGACAATGATGTTCTTCTGAGAATGCAAATTTTATCAAAATATTTCTTACATACAATATAACATACATGCTAAAAACAGCATTAAGAATTATAAAGACTAATAATTAACTTTCAGACTGTAATTAATTTAAAGTAGAGCTGGGCAATAATATCGCTATAAGTTTTAGTAGTTCATGTACGTAAACTGATATACCGTTACATGTAATATGCTTGGAATTTCTATATAGATAATATAAATTGTCAGAAGCATTTGTAATTACACAAAAGAGTAAGGAAAAAACTGTTGTGATGGTGAAATAAATGCATATTTGTATTTGAAAATGAAGTTAATAAAATAAGAAAATGCCACTAATGTCACTTTCAAATTTGCTGAAAATACATGTACAGTGTATTGTGATATACTGCAATATACATGTACTTATTAATTTTGCATTATATCACAATATGAAATATCTACCTGATACTGGTATTCAATCCTAATATAAACGCTAACATATGTCTGAAAAATTGTTTAGTATTGTAAATCATCGCTTACAAGTCCATCAGAATCCTCGGTTGTAGAGGAGAAATGCTTCCTTGGTGATATGCCCAGCTAACACAAAAACATTTTAAAAATGTTTTTAAAACATTTTCAAAATGTTGCGAAAACATTTTTAAAAATGTTTTAATCACGTGATTTTGTATGGTTTTTTAAACGTTTTTAAAACATTTTAGTGAAATATTTCAGCAAAATGTTGTCAGAACATTTTCTTAAAATGTTACTAAAACATTTTCAATAATGTTTTTATCACGTGATTTTGTATGGTTTTTTAAACGTTTTTAAAACATTTTAGTGAATAATTTCAGCAAATGTTTCCGGAACATTTTCTTAAAATGTTGCAAAAACATTTTCAAACAATGTTTTAATCACGTGATTTTGTAGTTTTTTAAATGTTTTTAAAACATTTTACAAAATATTTCAACAAATGTTATCATAACATTATTTTTAAATGTTACAAAAACATTTTCAAAAATGTTTTATTCACGTTTAATGGTTTTTTAAAACGTTTTCAAAACATTCAAGTCGAGGTTACGAAAGTTTTTTTTTCCAGAATTTTTACTTAATCTTATTAAATAATGGAATATCTATATTTTAAGAGAAATAAACACAAATTATATTTAATTTTTGAATCTTTAATACAAACCCATTTTCAATAGATTAATCACATTTAAATTCCATTCTCGGTACAAGTTTTAATTTATTTGATTTAAGTCACAGGTTGAAAACGGCATCTAATCCATTCACTGAATTTTAAAGAACAGAATCACAGAAATCCTATGTTCACTGTAAACATGGTATAGGTAGAACAGAGCGGCGGATCTAAGGCTTAGTTAGAATCACATACACTGAAAAGGCTGATAAGATAATCTGTAAAGATAAGG
This sequence comes from Saccostrea cuccullata, assembly GCF_032062105.1. NCBI lineage: Eukaryota > Metazoa > Mollusca > Bivalvia > Ostreida > Ostreidae > Saccostrea > Saccostrea cuccullata. The sequence goes on from NW_026933009.1 coordinate 29,726, forward strand.
AAAATTGTGTTTGTATCAGCGTTCTACATCTTATGTATCTTAAGATATTATTTTAAATAATCATATCATATTTAAATTTGCATTGAAAAAAGCAAAAAATAATTACTATGACAATATTTTGAAGAGTAATAGTATTTACGTACACCTTTCCATTCACCAAAGATGTAATAAAATACGGATGATGCAACCAAAACCATGCTGTAAAAAAGTTTCATTTTTAAATCAACATATTGTTTGATGATTAACATTTTCCAGGATATCATTGTGTTGCCTTGATAATGAAATATTCAAATCAAATGCAATATAACCTTAACGCTTTTTCGTTGCTACATACATTTGTACAAAGTTATTGTTGATCATACACTGGTAGTATAAAAGTAATTTTAAATGATCTTTTAAAGTTTATGATACAAGAATAGTTCTTACCATTCAAAGTTAATAAATCCCGAGGTTATTATTGTGGTTTATATGGTGCAAAGTCTTCTCATTCAAATCGGCACGTGTATCTTGTTTACCAGAATTCAAAATTTGGCCTAGATAAGCAGCAAACCACTAATGCCCAGCAGGAGAATTGCATAAGAGGTTATCATGACACTGAAACTGAAGTGTGCCAATCCCCATCTAATGTCAGAGTTAATTATAAATTCTTGGATCAAATTTGATGAACATTTAAAAAAAAGACATTAAGAGTTTTATTTAATGCATATGTACATATTAATATTTTTTTTGCCTATCTTTTCAATTATTGATTTTTTTATTTGTTTAATGAACTTTATATGATTTATGTCTGTTTTATCAATAAGCCAAAACTAGAAATCATTATAAAATACCGGAAAAAAAATCTTTCAATCAAAAAATACCTACAATCCTCATTATAACACTATTCTTTCTATAAATATATTTTATTTTTCTTCATAAACTAAATTTTAGAAAAATCGCAATAATACATTATTTGAATGTTTTAAGAACATTTTGAAAATAACAACAGCAATGAAAATTGAAGTCTTTAAAAAAGAAAAACACATTAAATTGAATGTAAAGTTACTAAACGAATTAAAATGTGCTGCAATTACATAAATGTTTCAGAAACACTTTGAAAATGTGTCCAAAAAATTCAAAACAATAAATAAAATGTTTCAATTGTAGTGAAAATAATTATTTTAGTTAATGTTTTAAATAAACATTGTGCCTGAAAAAGAATTGAATGTTTTTTACTAACAGCGATGTTAAGAATGTTTTAAAAATATTTTTAAAATGTTCTTTACAAATGTTTAGAAACGTATATGGAATGTTTCCGATTAACAGAAAAAGAATGTTTCATTTCATGTTTTAAGAACGTTTCTAAAACGTTTTATAAGATCTTTGATATTTGGAAGCTATAAAAACCCTTAAATGAATTAAGAATGTTTCAAAAACATTTTGACAACGTTCCTTCCAAATGTTTGAGACGTATTTATACAATATTTCAGATTTATGGAAAAGGAATGTTTCATTTCATGTTTTAAGAACGTTTTTAAAACGTAATATAGGATATTTGAAACCTTAACATACCTTTTGAAACATTTTTAAAACGTTTCAAAAATATTTTAGAAAAATGTTCCAAAAGGATTTAATCATGCTTTTTGAAAACATTTTAAAAATGTTTTTAAAATGTTATAATAAGAAAAGGAAATGTTTTAAAAACATTTTAAAAATGTTTACTCTGAAATGTTTTGAAAAAACCTTTTCACAACACCAATGAAATGTTTTGAAAATGTTTTGTGCTACCTGGGTGTAAGTGTGTTGAAGATATCTTTTATGGCGTGGTGTGCTTGGAAGGAATTGTAGGGTTTTGTGGTGGCATTTGTTGGGGCATCATTTGTTGCATTGGCATTTGTTCTAAGGAAATTTGAGGTGGCATTGGTTAGTGTGTTGGCATTTGTTGTATTTCAATGTCTCGAGATGGTTGCGGATTTAGAGAAATCTGTTGTGTAAGCATCTGTTGAGTGTGAATGTCGGGAGTTGGTTGTGTTTGCATCTGCTGTTCAAACTGTGACACCGATATCTGTTGGGTCCAAGGAGATGGCTGTGTGTAGTGTATGTAGGTAAGCATGAGTAAGTTTCATCACCCTGTGGGAAAATATATTAGAAAGTGTGATAAGAAATGTACAATGCAAAACTCTAAATACACAGTGTTTATATGTAAGGAGATTGTATGTGACTTACATGGTCTGTCATAAATATGTATTTTAAAGGCACTTGGACACAGATTTGAAGTTAATATTTTCTCATTTTTTCTGTATAATATTTCGAATTATATATTTTAATAGCATTTCACACAAAAATTAATTAAAAATCTTACTTCAGTGAAATGTTTTAAAAACGTAAATTTTTTGGCGCGTTTGATTGACACATCCTTGCACTTTCACAAATTTTAACTTTATTCTTAATCCTTAGGAAAAGTGGCAATTTTGATGTGTTTTAATGAGAAATATTAAAACTTTAATCAAGAAAAATGATTTTATCCAGAGTAAAAATGTTAGAAAGCAAAACACTTTCACAAGTATCGTCATTCCGAACTAAGAGATGCGTACATAGTTTAGCAAATCGAGCACACTCGTGTTATGTACACAGGTTTTGTAAACAGGGCTCGAGTTCTGTTATTGTTTATATTTAGAATTCACCTGGTGCGTTCAATCGTCACAGCCTGCTTCCCACAACTGCACGGACTGACAATATAAAGTGTGTTTGTTTTGCTTTCGAACGTGTCTACTCTGAATTTTCTGGATTACAATATTAATATTTTTCATTTATACAAAACGAGATTGTCACTTTTCCTAAGGATTAAGATTAAAGTTAAATTTGAGAGAGTGCAAAGATATGTCAATCAAACCTGCCGAAAAATTTGAAATTTCAATATCTTTTAAACGAAATAAGATTTTTTAATTAATTTTAGTGTGAAATACTATTAAAATATATAAGTCGTAATATTATACAGAAAATAATTACTTCAAATCTATGTCCCAAGTACCTTTAATCTAATTTTTCATCAAGAAATTTCATGGGAGAGTCAGGGCAGAGGTCCCTTCATGTGTCACAATCACAATTTTCAAAACAGAGGAATCTCGGGTTATATGCATGCATTGTCAATGAAATTGAGAGAGAGAAACGTACACATACTAAACATTTGTAATGGCTATAATTACCTTTTGTCTTCATTTTTTTTTATTATATCTTGGTCCTTTTCTTCTTCCATACTGCAAATCTTCGCCTGCTAGGATAACTTTTCTCACCAAATCATTTATTTACCATTACAATGTCTACATATAGTACCTCCAGGCGCTAGAGAGTAACCCAAGGGAAGTAATCGGGAAGCAAAAAATGCTTCAAAATGCAGAAAAAAATGAATATTCACCTTTGAATTTCATTTACAAATATCATTTGCCCACCAATTTTAAAACTGTTTTGATATAATCAAACATCGATCTTTCATGTTTTATTATTGCCTTATTTGCAAACAGCTGCATTTTTTGTGTTAAGTCTCTAAAAACTGAGCAAACTTTACCATATTTTTTTATATTTTGCCATGTATAACATGACCACTTAAGAGCGTGAAATTAAGATTTAACCACAAACATTGTTGTTTGAATCTCTTGTATTGAATTAAAACAATAAACACAAATTTAGATATCTCATTTCATCTCTGGACATGATTTTTCATGAAAAGCACAGATTTTCAAGATTTACCAAAATGAGAAACTTTTTATTCCGTTTCCATGGCAACCAAGATTAAAATTAAAAATCTATTTATAGTTTTAACAATCACTCACACATCTGTATTAAATTATGATAGAAAAATCAGAATCTGTAACTATGCGTGGCCAGCCAATTTTGATAATTACAGAGAATTGGTCTTAAGTATTTCATGTACAAATTGGCTTAGAATCATCAAACATTGTCAGTTGATGCATCTTGGGTTTTCGGAAAGTGACGACCAAACATTAGGTCACAGTGACCTACTTTCGAATTTTATTGCTATATTTTAGTATCTTAGGTATTTATTGGCTTAAAATCATCAAACTTTGTCAGTTGATGCATCTTGGGTTTTCGGAGAGTGTCTACCAAAAATAAGGTCATGTTGACCTACCTTTGACATTTTATGGCTATATTTAAGTATTTCCGGTACTTATTAGCTTAGAATCATCAAGCTTAGTGAGTTGATGCATTTTGGGTTTTGGGAGAGTGACGACCAAAAATTAGGTCACAGTGACCTACATTCGACATTTTATGGTTATATTTTAGTATCTTAGGTATTTATTGGCTTAGAATCATCAAGCTTAGTCATCAGATGCATCTTTGGACTCTGAAAAATGTCGACTAAAATGTAGGTCATGGTGACCTACTTTCAACTTTTAATGGCTATATTTAAATATCTCTGGTACTTATTGGCTTAGAATCATCAAACTTTGTCAGTTGATGCATCTTGGGTTTTCGGAGAATGTCGACCAAAACGTAGGTCATAGTGACCTACTTTCGACATTTTATGGCTATATTTAAGTATCTTTGGTATTTATTGGCTTAGAATAATCAAATTGTGTAAGTTGATGCATTTTGGGTTTTCCAAGAATGTAGACCAAGAAGTGGTTCTTATTGGCTAAAGATCATCAAACTTTGTCAGGTGGTGCAACTTTGGTCTTAGGATACTTAGGGTTAGAGGCTTCAAATACAAGTGATAGGTTGTACAATTTATCAGAAGAGCGATTCAAGGCCCTTGGGCCTCTTGTTTGTACCGACAAACATGGGCAACTCCAAACTTCTATAATATTCCTTTCGCTTTTCTCATAAACGTCACAAACAATTTAAAGGGAGGAGGGGGATAAACTTAGGAATTATAAATTATTAACCTTTGTTTCATGCTAGGAACTTCTCAGAGGAATTAAGTTTTAAAGTGTTAATGGGTGATCTATCCGTAAATGTATAGATTTCATGGACAACAATTCATGCATGAAAATATAGCATCTCACCGCGGATCACCTGTTAATTTCTCTCATTTACTTATTGAATATTCTTTGTAAAGAAAAAATGGCTCAATATATGGATAGCAGCTATCTTGTTTTTTGTCCCTATGACAAAACACATGTTGTCCGAAGGAGATTACCTCGCCACCTAATAAAATGCCAAAAAATATTTCGACCAAAGACTTCACTACATGTGAATATAACTTTTCGCATAAAATTATGAGGTGAAGGTGCAGAACATTACCATCGTTGTGAGGATAAGACAAGACACGACGGGTGGCTGGAATGGGAGAGTTTAATAAAAAAAAAAAAAGAAAGAAGGAAAACACTTCTCTCCCTCCGTATAAAGATCCCATAATAGAGGGAGAGAATTGGGATGAGGAATTGGAGCCACTTCTGACAAAATACTGTGCTCCAATTCAAGAATTCGAAAAAGTAAAACAATGTGAATGTGCAAAGAAGGGTGACACTTCTCTCCCTCAATATAAAGATTTCCAATTAGAGGGAGAGAATTGGGATGAAGAATTAGAGTCCTTTACTGGAAATTAAAAACAAACTTCATATGGAGAAATGACGTGCAGTTTATTCATGAACATTTCTTTTTTTTAATATAAAAACATGCAAGTCTTTATTTATTTAAATTTCTTTAAGCACTCGAAATATCTAAATGGGTAGAATTTAGCGTTATTGCCAGTGGCAATTAATGATACCATATGTTTCAATAATTAGTAGGTCAGGCGAATGCTAAAAATTGTCGTTTTCAATTTTAAAAGGCGGTCGTAACTCTTCGTACAATTTTATAACAGCAATATTTTCTAGAAATAGACCTTCGTTTGCATCTATAAATCGGCGGAAAAACTCTGTCATTATGCAATAAACACTTACATTTAATCACCAATGATAAAAACACTGATTCAGTTCTCTTTTCTTCGATAAAACAACGTACTCTCGCTTCGAATTTTCAAATCAAAAAGGCGGTCGCAACTTTCACTTTGGTATCAACATTATTGATTTTTCCGGTATAGGATATAAAGAAAAAACAAAAGATCGGCAGAAAAACTTTATCCGAAAAAGTTAGAATATAAAAATTGGCAAATTTAGTTTTCTATATAATCCTTTATAGAATCTGCCGCCATTATAGCTCCAATATGGCGAATATGTAAATGAGCAGAATGAACACCATTTCTCCATATGTTTGATGTGGGTTATTCTTACATTTTTAAGTCTGTTCATGTATGTATTAAAAATATATATTTTTCAATGCAATTTTGTATTTTATTGTTGTTTTAATTTGGCCCTTCTAATTTTAACTGTACAATAGAATTAAGAATATATACCGTTTTCATTTTACTTTTCTTTGCTTTTTAATGAAGTAAGTAAACAGTATTTAACCTCAGAAAGAAATGATATACATGCATACAAGATAGCAAAAAATCCCATTCTTATTGGAAACTATAAAACCGTGTTGCCCCTTCAAATTTAATAAACCAATGTGTACTGGCATTCATCTTACAAACATTGTGAATAAAGTATGTATGTATTTTAAATAATTTTAAGTATTGTGTGAGTTTAAAATCTGACCCAGAAGTCTCTGTCGAGACTGTAGCTCTACTGGTTTGTACTTATCAAAAACCATTTCGCTATTTTATGTATCTTTGTGTAGTTTACTTGTGTGCCAACTTATTTCGAAATCAAACTAAAACTGTAGAAGGAGTAGCCTTTTAAAGGAATTTTACAGATAATTCTATTTTTAGTAACCATGGTAAAACCGTTCATCGAAATCAAAAACCAATGCACTATTCTATGTATCTTATTGTAGTCTACTTGTGTGCTAAGTTATATTAAAATCAGACCAAAACTGTAGAAGGAGTAGCGTTTTGAAGTAATTTCACAGAAAATTCTATTTTTAGTAACCATGGCAACACCGTTCATCGAAATCAAAAACCAATGCATTATTCTATGTATCGTAGTGTAGTCTACTTGTGTGCCAAGTTATATTGAAATCAGACCAAAACTGTAGGAGGAGTAGCGTTTTGAAAAATTGTTTACGGACAGACAGACGGACCAAGGTAAGGTACATTGTGGGATTTTTGCTGTCTGTACTTTGTGGGGAATGAATGGTTGGTACAAAAAATCAATATGGGTATGAATTTTTCTGTCGGTATAATTAGTCATTAAGAAAATTTCTTGTCTGTTCATTATGGGTACCACATTCGTAGGTACAAATGAAATGTCCGTCTTTGTGTCTGTACTATGGGGAATTTATTTGAAATTATCAAGTTAATCAGATTCATAGTCGTCAGAACTGTGGGGGCTAGGGGAGGCTTAGCCCCCTACTTTATTTTTTTGCAAAGGTCAATCATCATTTAGGTATCAAACATTGTGGCGTAAGTTGACACACACCCCACCCCACCCCCTTTAACAGGCACGTTTCAGCGAGGTCGAAGGGTAATTGGGTGTTTGAAAGAAAGATTTTGTGCTGAAAGAAGTTTGACTACCCCCCCCCCCCCTACACCGTGAATTTTTTTGTTGTAGGACAATAGTCACATTTAAATTCAGCTTGTCAAAGAAGTATTGAATAAAAACTCGAGATTTCTAATGCAAAATTTTTCTCTTTTTTGCCAGGTTTGAATATTTCATTTCTCTTTCACAGTCATCCCTCCACCTACCCCCTTACGCTTTATATGTATTTGACTTCATCAATAGCACATGTGTCAGAAGCAAATTGTATGTGTGTGGCGAAGGGGGGGGGTCTACCAACATTATAAAAAAAATCTGCACAGACTTCCAACAAGCAACTTCCTGATAATTAAATCTAACTTTGCAAAAAAATGGGGTCGGTAAGTCCCCATCGTACTGACATTGGAAAGAATGGATGTTCATTTAGCAACTTCAATAATCTTGTGATCCTGTTTTCATTCAAAATCAGTATTTTATTTATTTACTCCTACTTGGGGTAATCATTCTGGATCCAAACCACAGTGGGTGAGAATCACTTTATTCAAGTATAACAGTATAGTAAAATGCTGACAGTTCTAAATCCAAGTGTTTCCTCCATCATTTTCTTTAATATATATATATATATAAAAACTTATCCAACACTAGTGCAGTACTACAACGGTGTATTAGTGCCATTTTAACAATGTAGAATTTGTTTTTTAAATCGTTTGTATGATTTAATAAATCGTTTGTACGATTTAATGAATCGTTTGTACAATTTATAAAATTGTACAAACTATTTATTAAATTGTACAAACAATTTATTAAATTGTACAAACAATTTATTAAATTGTACAAACAATTTTATAAATTGTACAAACAATTTAACAAACAAATTGTACAAACGATTAATTAAATCGTACAAACGATTTTAATAACTAAATCGTACAAACGATTTACTAAATCATACAAACGATTTACTATATTGTGCAAATGATTTACTAAATCATACAAACGATTTTTAAAAAAATTCTACAATGTTAAAATGGCACTAATACGCCGTTGTAGCAATACTTTCCACGATGAATTCTCCCATTTCATATCCTTCTTTAAATTGATACTTTTTCGACTTTGTGCAAAACAATTATTTTTTTCATACAAAGAATTTATCCCACTCTTTGTCCATAACGAAGTTAACAGCAATGGAAATGACTCCATGTTAAGTCTCCTATTTATTGTCCCTCTATCGTTTGCGTGAAAAGAATATGGCATCCACATATTTGACACAACACAATACATAATTTTCACATAATTTAATAGTTTAATGTATATCTCTACAAATTATGCATGCGAGCATACAAGTAACATAATGAGCAAAACACTTTCTCATCCCTTTGATGAAAGCGCAATGAACATTAATAATTATGAATGAAAAAGTGTTCTTTAGTTAAAAATTAAATATTTTAAGGTCACATTATCAAGATCTACAAAAACCAGGTTTTTATGGTAAATATGATCTCTTTTCAATCATTATTTCCATCATGATAAACATATCTTTAATATTTTAACCAATTATTGAATAAAATGTTTGTGTACTCTAGTTCTAATCTATTGATAAAATTTTCTTCCCAAAACATCAATAAAAGTAGCATAATTTGAACATGTTGAAAGTGTTAATAGCAGATGATATAACATCTTTTAAGAGAGCACATTAAAAGGATGTCATGAACACATGAAAAAAATGTACATGTGGCAATACTGCATTGTTGTTTTCTTTCAACTATTCCACAGTCTTGTTCTTCAAAAAAATTCTATTCATGATGTAAGGGTATTTCGGACTATTTCCTTGAATAACCTTCTACCAAGTTTTTGTTGTGTTATTCTAAATATAGACAATTTAAAAAAAAATGATATTATCTATCAAAAGTAAGTGCAAGTCAAAAAGTTAAAATGAAATATTTTAAATCTAGTAATAAATACCATTTTTACTTTTAATAGTACATGTACTATCTTTCAGAAATGATGCATTTGTACATGTACAAAACCAAAACAGCAAAAATATGTAATGAACAGGAAGTGCAATAATCATCACCAGTGCTAATAACTACAGTAATCAGTGAGCAAAAGTAAACAATCAAGTAGTTTCCTGGTCAACAAGAAGTGAAAAAAATATTCACTATATTTTCACACATGTTGAACTGAAAGAAGAATTCGAGTTTCTCTGTTTTTAATATTTGTGAAAGTTGGTCACAATTATAGGTGATCATACTAAAAGATGGGTCAAAACAACTGATCATTTATTTAACAAAAATACATAAAACTGACTATTTTTTCGCATTAAACATGTACTTGAAATAATGGGAACTTTTTATCGCGTTTTCAATGCTAATTATAATATTGAATTGTAACTTCCATTTGGTTTTGTCAATTAAAAGTCTAGATATACCTCTTTCATTTTTACAAAGAATCTAACACAACCCTTGAACAAATTGAATATATACAATAACCTTAATCTTTGGTAACATAACAATATGGAAAAAAATACAAATAAGTTTAAAGCGCCTTGGTATAGAGAATAACTCTTAAAGCTCTTTTCACATGCAATATGAGGTATTTTTCGGAATGATTCAATTACATCATTACAAATCATTATTATTTTTTCTAGCTTTAACCAGCATGCAGCTGACTTTTTTCTTAATATTGTCTCTTGGTCGTGCATGCAGTAGACCACCACATTTCTTGCTTTGGGCCATCACTTTCTCAACGTCTTTTTGACCAGGACACTTATCTCGTGCAAGAAAACCTGCAAACCTCTTATTTATTTCTTCTTCTTCTGCTACTGTCCATTTCTTCCTCGTAAAACTGGCCTTTTTCTTCTTCCTTGACTCTGTAACAAATTTTTTGACAGAACAATGTATTAAAATTTTGCAGACAATGATTACCAGCAAGAAAAACATGAGGCCAATAGGATTAACAGTCATCTGAAAAAGCACATATGAAATAAATTTATAAATGTTAAAGTAATACTACCCCCCCCCCCCCCCCCCCCACACACACACAAAGATTGAAAACATATCCAAACAAGAGATTTTTGTAAAACACTTATGCCCCCTCCCCCAAAATTGAAATTTGTCCAAGTCCAAGGGGCAAAACTCTGTCAAAAATGGCAGGATTATACCCAAAACAGAATTTGACAAAGATTCTCATCTGATAAATTTGTACACTAAATTTCATCTCAGCATGTGCAACGGTTGTGAAGAAAAAAAACAGAAACTGCAAATAATTGGAATTTTTCTAAGTCCAAAGGGGAAAAACTCTGTCAAAAATGGTGCAATCATACCTAAAACAGAACTTGATCTAGATATTCATCTGATAAATCTGTATACATATACTAAATTTCATCTCAGTATGTGCAACGGTTGCAAAGAAAATGAACGGAAACTGCAAATAATTGGAATTTTTCTAAGTCCAAGGGGCATAACTCTTTAAAAGATGGCTCGAACTTACCCAAACCAGAACTTATACTACTAAATTTCATCTAAGTATGTGCAATGGTTGAAAAGAAAATGAACAGAAACTGCAAATAATTGGAATTTTACTAAGTCCAAGGGGCATAACTCTGTCAAAAATGGGGCGATCATACCCGAAACAAAACTTGACCTAGATATTCATGAGATATATCTGTATACCAAATTTCATTTCAGTATGTGCAACGGTTGCAAAGAAAATGAACGGAAACTAAGTGGACCGATAGACCGACGGACGACAGACAGACAGCAGCAAAGCAATATGCCCTCCCATCTTCAAAGGGAGGCATAAAAAGTCCATATTTCAAAGATTGTTGAAATCTCAAATTATGCATGCAGCTTTTTAAAATAAATAATATGATGGTTTGTTTGGCTAAATTCATTTAACTAAAAAAAAATTCTTCAAAATTTGTACCAGTATTGAAAAACAACTATTAATAAAAATGACTTTTTAGGCCAAATATTTCTCACCAAGGATTATATTACTTACTGACTGGAATTTCTTCCTCTTCATCTTCCAACAGGTTTGGGATGAATTCTTCTTCTTCCTGCCTTTCACCGTCATCTGTGTTCAAGAATCTGTCATCATTCTCATCAACAGTGTCATTTGCTTCATCTGGTTCTTCAATTAATTCTATGATTTGAAAGAATGATTTTATTTAATAAAAATGTTTGATCATATTTTTGAACATTATCCTTTTTTAATAAGAGTAAGCAATAATGAAATAAGTAATATATGTTCATGTATAGTTGGTATTTATTTGAACTTGAATACATGTATGGGATAATTTCTATAGTTTTATGAATAAAATGAAACAAATGCAGAGCACTTACCTTCCAAGCTTATTTCTTCCAACCTTTTGTTTTTAAAGTATCCAACCTGCTTCCTGTCCATAAGCATTAATAATTTTGCAATATCTGATCTCTCTATGATATCTGATGTACATCTATAGTGAATGTTGTGCACATCTAAAGTATGGCCCATGTGATCGATGATCCACTTTTGCTGTTGAGGTGTCACATCCAAGGCCTAAAGAAAAAGACACATAAATTCTGTATTTAAACCTTTACAAGACAGAAACTGGTTATAATTGCAGAACAGTATACAAATCCGAGTCTTACGTTTAACTCTTTATAACTTACTGAATTGTTAAAATGCAACATACACCTAATATCCCGCAAGCACTTGGTACAAGTTTTTCTAAAGTTTAGTGTACATAATAATATGACATCATATTTTAATAAGAAAATAACTTTCCTTTTTTTATGAGATTTTGTAAGCATAAAATAAAAGGAATCTGGCAATAATTGAATATTAAATGAACATTTTAAAGAGCGTAAAAATGTGTGATTGCGGGGAAACGGTATATGCCTGATTTTGCGTTAGAAATAGGGAATGGTATATTTATCAAATGCCTGACTGTGGGGAAGTGGGTCAACAATCATTTGCACAAAACTTGGTTTAAGTAGGGTGTTTCATTTAATTGCATGTTAAAAAGGATAAAAACTAAATTTACCTGACATAATGTTGCCATGAGACGTCTCATGTTTGTTCCTCTTATGCGTTCTGGAAATTGAAGATCAGCATTCTGCGTCACAAATTGTACAGAATCATATCCCCTAACAACACCTGCCCCTACAAACAATATTTATTTTTCATCAATTTCAATGATGGCATAATCAGGAATGAATGTTTCAGTATTTTGTTTCCATTTTTTTTCTTTGACAATTATAACAGGATCAAAAGCATTAACTGTCATTTGAAGACATAGAGGTTGAAAGAAAATTTAAGGCATCTTTCCCCATTTAGAACCTTTTTCTCCCATCTTACCAAAATTTTTTCATGATGCAAAGTAAAACTGTATTTCAAATACTTAAATCTAACTCCTTTAGTTTCTAGTTGATATGAGGTTATGATAATTACAGAACTGTTTACCCATATTACTGTCTCTCAGTATTTTTTATTAGATTTGTCAGCAAGATTTGGCATTTGCAAGTAAGATTTCATTTTATACATATCAATAAAGAACAATTACATTTCTGATTTTTTTTAAACCGCTGCATTTTGGCCACATGACATCACTTAAATGTTTGATATCTATCTCTTGTTTTAGCGATCAGAAAGTGTCAAACAGACAGATCATAATGAAAACTAGTTGTTAAAATCACTTTAGCAAACCATGAGACATGTTTTGAACTTAAAATCAGTACAAAATACACTGAAAATCGTAAGAATAAACAGATCTGTAATTGTGTAGTATACAAAATATATAAAGAGATTACCAGATCATTTGTAAATATATAGATAATGCCAGATCAACTGTAATTTGTTATAAACTCACTGTTTGTTGCAAAGATATAGACACTTGAGCTTGGTATTCCTGCAGCTGCTCTTACACTTTGATTACATAGATGTGCCAGAACTCCACGTACATACTTTGGAATGATCACTGGTACACATTTTCCACACTAATAGAAAATACAAAGATCAAGATTAAATGCATAAGATTGCATGATACATATATTAAGTGCATTTACTTCCAAAAGAATAATGTCTTAAGGTACATGTATTTGTCTACATCTACAACAGAACAATCAACAGCAAAAATTAAAAAAAATACCTACACAAAATAATTGTTTAATACACAACATACTTTTAAATGCTAAAAAAAATTAGTTACAGCTTACATATGCATGTAAAAGTTGCTAACCTTTCCCCTTATTTCAATCACATCTTGTTCTTCTACAAGTTTTCTTTCAAATTCTGACAGTGATTTCACTATTTCTCCTCCAACACCTGGATCTATTCCAGTCTTCCTGTTGTGGTAATCCACCAACCTGACAAATCAATGATTACGTCAACACAGTATAATATAATAATCTTACAAAAAAAAATTAATATCATATCCCTTCAGAAAAAACCCAGTTACATGCCTCTTCATCAATCTGACTTCAAGAAGTAACAAGACTTATTTATACTTTTATAAAGATAATGTCTTCAAAACATATTTTCACCTAAACTCAAGGAGTAAATCCATATTGTATTATAATTAGATATTTATAAATTTGATTAATAGCCTTAAAAATACCTCATTGCTTGAATTTCCCCTGGACGCCGCCGGTTATAGGTGATGAGTACTGCCTCAGTCAGTGTCGACCCCTTTTTGAAATTCTCGTAAGTGAGGTTTCCTTTGTCGAATGATTCTAGTTCTGTCTTCAAGTAATCCGAAAGCTTTTTCACATCTGAAGGTAGAGGAAGCTCAACTTTCTTATTTCTTCTTCTTTCTTCGAGATTGACTCTAGCAAGTTTTGAACACCATTCTAACTCCATAAGCTTCAAGAAGTTTTTAGATGCTCTTCTTTGGTCATCATTTCCCTGTCTAATTGCTAAGCCCAGTTTCAAATTACATAATCTCTTCAAATGGTAACCTAGTTTGATGGCATTTGAAGGGGCCTGTAAATTTTCGTCATTGTCATCATCCTGTTTCGCTACTTTTAACGCTGCATGTGCCACCTCGGAAAAATATCTCGGTTGAAGGTAATACTCCAATCTTTGCTCTGATTGTGTAATTTTTCTGGTTTCAATCAGAAGGCGACTTGTTAGTCTCATAACAGCCGATACATAATGTTTCCTCATTAGTTTATTGCCAATATTTCTCTTGTGCCAGTGATTTCCTAAAGCTAAAATCAGATTGTCATTTTTTGCTACCTGTCCAATCTTATCCTCCTGCATGATTGGGAATACTTCATTGACAAGTGACTTACAAGCAGTTTCTTTAAGTCTTCCAGCAATCATTGCACTCTGCACCATTATATTACCCTTGGAGGTAAAGGAGCTGGAATCAGCTGATAAGGCACAACATTTATTTTGGTGTCTGTATAAAGTATCCAACTTAAGCCACTCTAAGCATAAGGGACATGGGCCATAGTTCAAACTGTTGAAATTTTCATTCGATCCTATTCTTCTTGCAAGTACCATCTCCCCTCGTTTCTTTGATATTGTTTTTTCATTTTGCAGATGGTCACCTTTATTTCTCAACATTGAGATGTTCTTCTGGCGTTCTTTACCAACTAGGGCTTTGAGATTAACAACTTCTGTCTCCTTGCTATGTGCTTTTGAATTCAAATGTTGTATGAAATTTGATACTGACTTGTAACAAAATGGGCAGAAGTGTCTAGTATTGTAAACACGGTCAGATTTTTTAAATTTTCCAGACTTTGTTGTTTTTGAAGAGATGATTTTTCTAATAAAGATTGAGGGATAAGTAATATCTCTGATAATTTCCTCCTCAACAATGTCTATGTCACTATCAGACTCTGAAGAAGATGCATCATTTTCATTGGACTGTGGGTTACATAATGGACCTAATGGTGGAAGGTAAGGGATCTCTTCAGACACGTCACTGTCAGAATTCTCTACAAGATCCTTGTCAATGCCCTTATTTGTTGTAGATGAAATAAGCACATCATCTTCATAACTCTTTCTTTTAACACCTTTAACACACGTGGAGGATGATATATCCTCATCAGAAGTACTCTCTTCTTCCTCTGACTCTGAAGGAATAAACTCTGAATCCAATTCCATTTCATCAATCCAATCATCATCCTCATCACTGCTAAAATTGACATATTCCATGAGGTCTTTAAGTAACTTTTCATCTCTAGCAGAGAGGGTAGATGAAGTTGGTAATGAAGACTCTGGGGACTGTTCACCAGTAATGGTAGTGTCTTCACATGAAGCTGGAGGGCTCTGTAAAATCAAGGTGTGGGATGGTGCCTTCTCTTGTCCCGGCTTATCACTTGTGGTAGGCACCTCTTCACATAAAGCTTGACCACTCTGAAAACTCAAGGTGTGGGGTGGTACCCTCTCTTGTCCCGGCTTATCACTTGTGGTAGGCACCCCTTCACATGAAGCTGGAGCTTGTGGTAGGCACCTCTTCACATGAAGCTGGAGGGCTCTGTAAAATCAAGGTGTGGGGTGGTGCCCTCTCTTGTCCTTGCTTATCACTAGTGGAAGGCATCTCTTCAAATAAAGCTGGACCAATCTGTGTACTCAAGGTGTGGGGTGGTACCCTTTCTTGTCCCGGCTTATCACTTGTGGAAGGCACCTCTTCACATGAAGCTGGAGGGCTCTGTAAACTCAAGGTGTGGGGCGGTGCCCTCTCTTGTCCTTGCTTATCACTAGTGGAAGGCATCTCTTCAAATAAAGCTGGACCACTCTGTGTACTTATCACAAGGTGTGGGGTGGTGCCCTCTCTTGTCCTTGCTTATCACTAGCTCTGTGTAGGCTTGTCCTCTTCACATGAAGCTGGACCTCTCTGTGTACTCAAGGTGTGGGGTGGTACCCTTTCTTGTCCCGGCTTATCACTTGTGGAAGGCACCTCTTCACATGAAGCTGGAGGGCTCTGTAAAATCAAGGTGTGGGATGGTGCCTTCTCTTGTCCCGGCTTATCACTTGTGGTAGGCACCTCTTCACATGAAGCTGGAGGGCTCTGTAAAATCAAGGTGTGGGATGGTGCCTTCTCTTGTCCCGGCTTATCACTTGTGGTAGGCACCTCTTCACATAAAGCTTGACCACTCTGAAAACTCAAGGTGTGGGGTGGTACCCTCTCTTGTCCCGGCTTATCACTTGTGAAAGGCACCTCTTCACATGAAGCTGGACCGCTCTGTGTACTCAAGGTGTGGGTTGGTGCCCTCTCTTGTCCTGACTTATCACTTGTGGTGGGCACGTCTTCATGTGAAGCTAAAGGGCTCTGTAAACTCAAGGTGTGGGGTGGTGCCCTCTCTTGTCCTGACTTATCACTTGTGGTGGGCACGTCTTCATGTGAAGCTAAAGGGCTCTGTAAACTCAAGGTGTGGGGTGGTACCCTCTCTTGTCCTTGCTTATCACTTGTGGTAGGCACCTCTTCACATGAAGCTGGAGGGTTCTGCAAATTCAAGGTGTGGGGTGGTGCCTTCACTTGTCCCGACTTATCACTTGTGGTAGGCTCTTCTTCCAATGAAGGTGGACCACAATGTGTACTCAAGGTGTGGGGTGGTGCCCTCTCTTGTCCTTGCTTATCACTAGTGGTAGGCTCCTCTTCACATGAAGCTGGAGGGTTCTGCAAATTCAAGGTGTGGGGTGGTGCCAATTTGTTTTTGCTCAAAGATTTAGCATATTCTACGTCTTCCATATATTTATATTTCAGATCAGCCAATTTTTAACATTGTCATGAATTAGGATATCCTATAAAATAATTTGGAAAAATTTTCATGAAATCACGCGCATGCACGTGCGCTGCAATCTGATTGGCTGAAACTTTAAATGGCTATATCTCCTTTGTTTTTTGACGAAATGCTTTGAAATTTAAAACATAGTCATGCATTAGATCATCCTGCAATATGATATACAAAAAAATTCAAGAAATCACGCGCATGCACGTGTGCTGCAATCTGATTGGCTGAAACTTTAAATGGCTATATCTTCTTTGATTTTTGATGAAATGCTTTGAAATTTAAAACATAGTCATGCATTAGGATATTCTACGATATGATTTAGAAAAAAATTCTTGAAATCACGTGGATGCA
Organism: Saccostrea cuccullata; assembly: GCF_032062105.1. NCBI lineage: Eukaryota > Metazoa > Mollusca > Bivalvia > Ostreida > Ostreidae > Saccostrea > Saccostrea cuccullata. The sequence goes on from NW_026933009.1 coordinate 47,256, forward strand.
CGTGTGCTGCAATCTGATTGGCTGAAACTTGAAATGGCTATAATTCCCTTGGTTTTCAACCAAACAGGATGGGATTTAGAACATAGATAGATATAAGGGCCTCTAACAAGAAGGTATGGTCATCATGCACGTGCACGCACGTGCGTGCATTTGGAACGAGTGAAATTAAAAATACACTTCAATGAGTGATTTTTAATACTTTTGGATTAAATGCTTTAATATAAAGTATATTTAAATATATGAGTTGCGTCAAGCGGAAAGGGACCTTCGTGACATAAACGTAATTACGTCACAATAGCGCTTCAAAGATGTGACGTCGCGCCGGTGCGTTTTGTCAATAAAAAAAAATTATACGATAAAGCAAGACAAAACTTTATTTGCGTAATACAAATGTAAAAAAAAGACACGCCTATAACTGTCCGAAAAAATTGTAATTAATGTCGTAAATTTATAGATTTACAGGTAATATTTCCAAAATAGTTTATTACCTAATTTAATTTTGATAGTTCATGAATGGCCTTACTCATGAGAAGTGAAAAATGGCTGAATAAATTCATGTACGTGTTTACCTCAGTAATCTTTGAAGACAATCGCGTCTTTGGCCTTTCCGGCTGAGCCCCAGACACTACAGATAAGTTGTCTCCTACATTTATTTCAATGTTTTTTGTTTTTTTTTTTTAATTTGGTGTGGGGATGGGGATTACATATTCCATACACATTCTTTGTTGTTTCTCCGTTAGTCAGAAAGGCCCGAGAATTAGCGACTCAATGCCCAAAGTTTGTTATCAGAGATTAAGTAATCGAATCAATTTAACTGATACTAGCATTGTTGCAATAGCGTTTTGTCAATACATATAGTAGGAAAAACATGAATGCAGCTGCTGGAAAACTGTCTGTTGAAATTTCATAAAGGATGAAGCGGCGAAAGCGGTACGGACTTCTGTATCTTCTCATCAGCACCATCACCTTTGGCGCAACAGTCTGAGGTTTGAAAAGCTGACGTAATAAAATGTGAAAATAATCAACAGTGGTCATTTTCAAAACTAATTGGAGGTCTTATAATATTCATTGCCTAAATTTATTGAAATAAATTAAAACTAAACATGTTAACACGTTAACTTTGGTTTAAACTGATGATGTTTATGTTTAACTTCAAAGTCGAAAATAAAAGCGATGATTTAAAATCAGATTAATGTACATTAGTTTTATTTTCTAGTTTGACGTTTACTAATTTTATTGAAGGCAAATACAGTTGTTCCAAACATTTTGAATTGAGCTTATAATCTTGCATTATATCGTATAATTAAATGGTTAGATTACCCCCCTCCTCCCCAATATCAACCCACACCCTAACATCCTCGCGCGCGCACTTTTTTTTTAATGTGCTTATGTTCATTTTATGTTACTATGGAAAGGGGGGCTTTCAAGGATTCCGATATTTGTTTCGTTATTCTCTTGATCTTGATTTCCGTAATTTTTTTTAAATTTCTAATTAATTTTTTTTTTGTTTCAATTTTGCTTGCTCGTTTTCGTTTTTACGTATTAATTTACTATGATTTTTTTTTTATTTTGACCATAAACACTTTGAAAATTCAATGGCACATGCACCCCTTTCTCTAAAAAAGATCGTTCCTATATTTGATCATTTAATTAAGTGCCGGATCATTAGTTATCTTGTAATTCACATGGTCAGTCAAGAGAAGAGTTAATTATTCTGGTATTAAAGCAATATCTCAATAGTTCCGTTTTCTTTTTCACACACTGTAGATGTATATGCAGAAGACCCCTTTGTTGATGTTGCCATAGACCTACATGTATATCTCAATTTACACTGCGATTGTGAAATCAGATTAGTTACGCTCGTGCATGTTGTGACCTCTTAATAATATTGTCTGATGACTCCTTTTTTCATCTCATACTGAAAATTAACGTATTTTTATAAAGCCCTTTCCAACAAGTGAAGATTCTTTCTATGTGTCTGCTTACTGCATATGATTTTAAAATATATGCATTCTATATAGATATATTTCAATTATGTATGATCCTGTTACAACCTGTCCATGAATAAGATGTTGGATTTAAAAAAAATTTTTTTTTGTAAATAATATCCAATAATCATCATTAATTCGTAATTTTTTCTTTCTTTTCCTTTCTTGTTATCTTTCTTTTCTTTTCTTTTTTTTTTGGGGGGGGGGGGCGGGGCGGGGGGTGATTTCATTCGGATTAAGTGTTTGAATAGAGTGAAGCAGAGTCAGCCGAGGATTGCCGATTGTACAACTAATGCATAATGAGTTATCTACATGTATTACAAAATAATGCTGAGAATAAATCTTAAGAAATTTCTTCCGATGGCAGCGTGTATAGGTAGATTATATTATTTGGATTTTCGGGGGATGAGACCCATGCATCCCATACCATTAAAACATATATTTTCTTGTTCTCTTTGATACAGCTGAATATGAATTAAACTGATTAATTACATGTATAGTATGTATAACTGTGTTTCAAATGTTTATATTGTACAGTAAGAATGTCATCCGATACCATTGACGTGGTCAATAAAATATTGCATGAATCAACGTACTAACTGAATGGGTGGCACAGAAGAAAAGCTTTCACGTGTGTGAATTATATATTAACGATTTTAGTATATTCTGAAAGTGTGAATTTAACGTCTTACTTTTATTGTTGTCCGACTAATTCTTTTGCATATGATCAATCCTAGATATCTACATAACTTAAATATTTCTATCGGTATATTTTAGTGCTGATCAAATTCAATTCCATAATATTTTTGACATGAGAATAAAATACAAGATTTTCTTTTTACAAAATTGTACAACATACGATATTTATCTTACACAAAATTTAAACAATTGCAAGCGATGTAACGTGTCTTTGTTCCATGGGAAGTACAACGTGCCAAGCTCGTTTTTTAAAGGAAGGCCTACCCCCCCGTTTCCCCAATGTACAAAAAAATTATTTCTTACACTGATATATAGTAAAGTCATAAAAATTGATACAATGTGTACCGGTATATTTTATTCAATTTTAGCATTTTAAATCACCGATCATATAGGCAAGCAACATCGTTAGAAGGGGGGGGGGCAAACACGTTTAATCTAATTTGAATTGTAGAATTTTCCACATTTCAATATAATTATCAATTGAAATAAAATAAAAGGACATCGATTTTGATAGAAGTGTGATATAATTGATATGTAGAAAAAAAATTATATCAATGCCTGAAAGCTGCACCCCCCTACCCCTAAAAAAAAAACAATTGTTCAGGGAAGTATAACTGTCATTTCCAAAAGAATAAAAAAAAAATACATATACATGTAGGTACTGGGTATATAAGCGTTTGTTTTGTGGAGGTAAGTCTGCTGATATGGCGAAAGGGAAAAAACAGTACTTTGAGCGGGATTTATCCATACGACCTTACTACATGAACATAAGTATTCATTTTAGTCCCTTGCAAGCAATCGTAAATACTCGGTCATTTCTGTTCACGAACATAAGTTATTTCTTCCTTAGAAAATTTCCGAGTTGTTACGAATGCCTTGCGAGATAACTTCAGAGTAGGAACTTGTTTGGATTTGTACACATGGTCAGCGATCTATCCCCTTGTGAAGGATCCTTTCAAATACCAATTTTTCAGAGATTAAATCATGCTTATATTCATGTTGTAGAAAGATTAAATGATGTCGTTGAATATATTCTTTGAAAATGTACAACTTACTCTTTCATTTCAATTTTGGTCTACATATAGAAAAAAAATGTCGTTTTTCCCCAACAGACCTATCGCTATTTTATAATGTATACGATCATATAGAAGCTAAAATTGGGGGGGGGGGCACTTAAAACCTTAAATACATGTAAAAAAAAAATTATTTCTAACGAATACAAAAGGGTTATTTAGTAACAATAACGTTCCAAATATCAATGACGTTATGCGACGTTATTCAACGTTTAATAGCGTTATCTTTTTAAAATTGCATTGCTTTCAGTTTGAGTTTTGATTAGAATTCAGAAGGTATACAATAAAAAATTTGGTTTCAAAATATTCAGAAAAACTAGCTCTTTCAGAATCGGTGAAAAAACGATTTTCGAAAATTTTGTCACGAAGGTCCCTTTTCGCTTGACGCAACTCATATAGAAAGTGTAGACAAGATTATATGATCATTGTGCACGTGCATTCACATGGGCACGCGTGCAATGTTGAAATTTGAATATAATTCGTATCCTTATAGGTAACGTTGTTAAAGTCAAAAATGCACAGATGTTGTCTTAATTTATAAGGCTTACAGGGAATATGGCACGAAAAGGGAGTTGGGGAGCGTTTGGGGAACATCTGTAACGGTTCCCGTTACAATTAGCACTAGTTATGTTCCCCAAACGAAGTTGGGGAACATATTGTTTTTACTCTGTTTCTTATTATTATTATTATTATTATTATTTTTCTTCTCGGGAAAATTTTGTCCGCGAATGATCTTGTAAAGTACACATCCGATTAACGGGAAACCTTTTTAGGGTAAGTAGGCATGTTATGTAGATTTGCGGAACGAAGGTCATTTTGCGCGCACGTGCTTGCAAGAGCGCGCACGTGCAACACGTGAAATGACCAATATGCTTGAAATTGCCGTAACTTTTACATTTCTCGATGTAATGCTTTGATATTTAAAATATATACACATATTATAAGTGTAGATAAGATGACATTGTCAACATACCATTTTGTGTGCACGTGCTTGCAAGAGCGCGCACGAGCAACACGTGAAATGAACGATTTAATTAATATAGGCGTAAATTTTTACCTTTTTGATGAAATGCTTTGAAACTCCTAAAAAAAGTATATAGTAGTAGCATAGACAATATGACATGGTCAAAATAGCTAGATCTCACGCGCATGCACGTGCGCTTCGCTCTGATTGGCTGAAACTAAAGTCTCAATATCTTTCTTGTTTTTTGATGAAATCCTTTGAAATTTTGAACATATCTATGCAGTAGGATATCCTACAACATGATATATAGCAATTGTCAAGAAAACACATGCATGCTCGTGCGCTGCAATCTGATTGGCTGAAACTTTAAATAGCTATAACTCTCTTGGTTTTCAACCAAACAGGATGGGATTTGAAACATAGATAGATATAATGGACTTCTACAAGAAGGTATGATCACCATGCACATCCATACAAGTGCGTGTACGTGCGCTGCAATCTGATTGGCTTAAACTTTAAATAGCTATAACTCCCTTAGTTTTCAACCAAACAGGATGAGATTTGGAACATAGATAGATATAATGGACTTCTACAAGAAGGTATGATCATCATGCGTATCCATACACGTGCGTGAACGTACGCTGCAATCTGATTGGCTTAAACTTAAATCAGCTATAACTCCCTTGGTTTTCAACCAAACGGAGTGGGATTTAGAACATAGATAGATGTAATGGACTTCTACAAGAAGGTATGTCACCATGCTCATGTATGCACGTGCGTGCACGTGAAATGAGTAAAACCAAAAATACACTTGAATGAGCGTATTTTTTAATACTTTTGGATTAAATACTTTAATATTTAGTATATTAAAGTATATATATTGTGTAGACAAGATGATATGGTCATTACGCACATGCATTCACATGTGCACGTGTGCAATGCTAAATTTGAATGAACTTGGTAAACGTTGTTAAAGTCTCAAATGCATAAAGTTTGTGCTATTTAATGAAGCTAACAGGGAATATGGCACCAAAAGGGAGATGGGGAGCGTTTGGGGAACATCTGTAACGGTCCCCGTTACAATTAGCACTAGTTATTATTATTATTATTTTTTTTCTTATTTGTTCTCCGGTACTTTTTTGTCCGCGAGTGTTCTCAGAAACTGTTCACCAAACTAAGTTAAAACCTTTTTAGGGTTAATGGGTGTGTAGTGTAGGTGTGCGGAACGAAGGTCATTTTGCGCGCACACGCCTGCACGTGCGGGCGCGTGAAATGAGTGAAATGACTGATATATTTAATATAGTCATAACTTTTACATTTTTTGATGAAATGCTTTGAAACTCATTATATAAGGATATATTAATAGTGTTAATAATATGACACTGTCAAATAAGCACGAACTCACGCGCATGCACGTGCGCTTTGCTCTGATTGGCTGAAATAAAAACCTCAATATCTTTTCTGTTTTTTGACAAATTGCTATGAAATTTAAAACATAGGCATACTTTAGGATATCCTACAAAATGATATATAACAATTGTCATGAAAACATGCGCATGCGCGTGCGCTGCAATCTGATTGGCTTAAACTTTAAATGGCTATAACTCCCTTGTTTTTCAACCAAACAAGATGGGGTTTAGAACATAGACAGTCATAATAAATTGCTACAAGAAGGTATGGTCGTCATGCACATGCATGCACGTGCGTGCACGTGCGCTTTGATCTGATTGGCTGAAACAAAAATATCAATATCTTTTTCGTTTTTTGACGAAATGCTATAAAATCTTGGACATAGGCATGCATTTAGATATCCTACAATATGATATGTAACAATTTTCATAAATGCATGCACATGCACGTGCGCTGCAATCTGATTGGCTTAAACTTTAAATGGCTTTAACTCCCTTGTTTTTCAACCAAACAGGATGGGATTTGGACCTTACACAGACATAATAGACTCCTATAAAAGGGTATGGTCATCATGCACGTGCATGCACGTGCGTGCACGTGATATTGGTAAAATTAAAAATACACTTGAATGAGTGTATTTTTGAATGCTTTTGGATTAAATGATTCTATATTTAGTATATCAAGATTTCTAAATTATATAGTCAAGATGATATCATCATTATGCATATGCATTCACATGCGCACGCGTGCTATGCTAAAATTTGAATATACTTGGTATACTTCTGGGAAAACGTTGATCAAGTCTTAAATGCATAGAGTTTGCCTTTTTTAATAAAGCTTACAGGGAATATGGCACGAAAAGGGAGTTGGGGAGCGTTTGGGGAACATCTGTAACGGTCCCCGTTACAATTAGCACTAGTTATTATTTTTTTTCTTATTTGTTCTCCGGTACTTTTTTGTCCGCGAGTGTTCTCAGAAACTGTTCACCCAACTGACCCAAAACCTTTTTAGGGTTAATGGGTGTGTAGTGTAGGTGTGCGGAACGAAGGTCATTTTGCGCGCATACGCATGCACGTGCGTGCGCGTGCAACACGTGAAATGACTTGTATACTTAATATAGCTATAACTTTTACATTTTTTAATGAAATGATTTGAAACTTATTATTTAAAGATATATTAATAGTGTTGATAATGTGACACTGTCAAATTAGCACGAACTCACGCGCATGCACGTGCGCTTCGCTCTGATTGGCTGAAACAAAAATCTCAATATCTTTTCTGTTTTTTGACGAAATACTATGAAATTTAAAACATAGGCATACTTTAGGATGTTCTACAATATGATATATAGAAATTGTCATGAAATTACGCGCATGCACGTGCGCTGCAATCTGATTGGCTAAAACTTTAAATGGCTATAACTCCCTTGTTTTTCAACCAAACAGCATGGGATTTAGAACATAGACAGACGTAATGGACTCATACAAGAAGGTATGGTCATCATGAGCATGCTTGCACGTGCATGAACGTGCGCTTCGCTCTGATTGGCTGAAACAAAATTCTCAATATCTTTTTTGTTTTTTGACGAAATGCTTTGAGATTTAAAATATAGACATGCTTTAGGATATCCTACAATATGATATATAATAATTTTCATCAAATCACGCGCATGCACGTGCGCTGCAATCTGATTGGCTTAAACTTTAAATGGCTATAACTCCCTTGGTTTTCAACCAAACAGGATGGGATTCAGAACATAGATAGATATTATAGACTCCTACAACAGGAAATGGTCATCATGCACATGCATGCACGTGCGTGCACGTCAAATTAGTAAAATTCCAAATACACTAGATTAAACATATTTTTGGATTAAATGCTGTAATATTTAGTATATTAAAATATATCAATAGTGTAGACAAGATGATATGGTCATTACGCACATGCATTCAAATGCGCATGCGTGCAATGCTGAAATTGAATACTTCTGGTAAAACTTTGTTAAAGTCTTAAATGTATCGCGTTTGTCGTATTTAATGAAGCTTACAGGGAAGAAGGCACCAAAAGGGAGTTGGGGAGCGTTTGGGGAACATCTGTAACGGTTCCCGTTACAATTAGCCCTAGTTTTTTCTGAAATTAGTAATGGTGCATTCAATTTCTTGCTGTACAATATGTGAGTAATTGTATTTCTAATTTTAACTATTAAAATGAAGTTTGTTCATTTGCAAAGTTAGTAAAAATACTTTAAGAAAATACAAGGGTCCTGAGCTTTCATTAATGTTTAACAT